>NW_006399897.1:2515922-2517394 GCF_000299155.1 Elephantulus edwardii | reverse complement strand
TCTTCTGAGCACAATGTCATTCTCCAAGGATTGTTCCCTTCTGGTCACAAGCCCAAAGGTGGAACTTCAAAATCCTATTCTTCAATGAGAAACTTGGTTTCCCTCTCTCAAAGGCATACTTAATTGTCTTTGGTGGTCCATGGTATGTCAAGACTCTTCTCCAACACTATAACTCAAAGGTATACTTCTTCGTCTATCTTTTCTAGGGGTTACTCAGCTCTCTGATGCATAGCAAGTAACTGTGTTAGACCATGTACTGGATCAGGGGCACCTCAATCTCTAGACTGACATTGTTCAATGCTCTGGAAAGTTTTCTGACAGTAGAGTTACCTAATGTAATTCACCTTTTGATTTCCTGACTGCTGGTGCCAAAAGTGTTGATTGAGGAGCCAAGCAAGCTGTAACTGTTAAAAACCTTAATCGTCTACATTGATCATTGAGTTTCAAATTGGTCCAGTGGTGAGAATCTTAGTCTTCTTGATGTTGCCCTTCAATCCATATTGAAGACTATAGTCCTTGACTTTCTGCAGCAAGCATTTCAGGTCCTCTCTGTTTTAGCAAAACAAAGTTGTGTCATCTACATAACATAGTTTGTTGATGAATCTTCTTCTAATTCTGATATCCCATTCCTCCTCATAAAACCCAGTGTCCCAAATTATCTGTTGTGCAAATAAACTGAAAAGATATTTGATGAGTTCCTTGTTTTTCAGTGTAGTGTAGTATTCCATTGTGTGAATATACCACAGCTTCTCTCTCCACTCATTTGTTGATGGACACTTAGGTTGTGTCCAACTGTTTGCTATTGTGAACAAAGCCACAATAAACATGGGTGTGCATATATCTGCTTGGGTGGAAGTTATGGTTTCTTTGGGGTATATTCCCACTAGTGGAATTGCTGGGTCAAATGGTATTTCTATTTGCAACTTTTTGAGAAAATGTCATACTGACTTCCTTAGTAATTATACCACTTTACACTCCCACCAACAGTGAATAAGGATTTCAGTTTCTTCACAACCTCACGAGCATCTGTTGCTTGCTGTTCTGTTTAATTTTGCTATTCTTACTGGGGTAAGATGATATCTCATAGTGGTTTTGATTTGCAACTCTCTTAGAGCTAGGAATATTATTCAAAATGGGTGACCCTGGAGGACATTATGCTGAGTGAAATATCTCAGTCACAAAAGGACAAATACTGCATAGTGTCCCTGTTGTAAATGAGACTGACATCGGGGTTGGGGGGAGACTGGGAAAGATGTGATGAATAATGTATACTGCATTGAAACAGATGAGGGAGAAAACTGTTTAAAAGGGGTATGTGATTAGGTATTGTAGTCATGACTGGAGTCCCGAAAGAAGGCTATATAGTGAAGTGGACCTGGGGGGAGGGATTGTATAACAATGAAATAATTTTTCTTTTCTTTTCGAAGAGAAGTGTGTACTGGGGGAGGAGAGGTGGGCAGGGAGAAAAACGC
>NW_006399897.1:2511772-2512590 GCF_000299155.1 Elephantulus edwardii | reverse complement strand
GTTTTTCTTTTGCTTTTCAAGGAGAGGAGCAAAAGGGGGGGGAGGAGGGAGGGGTTTGTGCGGGGAGAAGGGTGTAACAATGAGTGAATGGAATTCCAAAATCTCTGTAGATGTTCATTGAAATGAAAAATAAACAAACTAAATTAAAATTTAAAAAAAGAAATGTTCTTAGGGATTTGTGTTTGTGTACTCAGAGATTCTTCTTAAGTGAATAATATTGTGATAATAATAATTATTATGATTATATTTATTATCAATACCAGTAGTACTGGTAATAATAGATTTTTTAAGTTTAATCATTCATTATGCTGATTCTTTATCAAACAATATAGTTAACAACAAAACCAAATCCCTTGATGTTAAATTGATTCTGACCCATGACTAGCCTTCACTGGATGGATTATCAATGCTAAAAGTCTTAATGGCTACAGACTGATTTATTTTTCTCCCTCAGAATGGCTAGTGTTGAACTCTATGTGGCATCAGAAGCTGAGGAAGTCTCATCCATAATCTTCAGTTTGCAGATTAAACAACTTTGCTTGCTGAAAGTGAGGAGTACTTGAAGTACTTGCTGCAGAAGATCAAAGGATACAGCCTTCAGTATGGATTGTATCTCAATATCAAAAGAGCAAAAATTCTCACCATCAGACGAATAAACAACATCATGATGTTGCTGTTATTGTTATGAACTATCAAGTCACCTGTGACTCATTATGACTCACAGTGATGTACAACAGTTCTGAATCCTTTCTTATATTGAGCCAGTCTAACTTTGACACCCTATGACCATTATCTCAGTTGTGTCAATACATCTCATA
>NW_006399897.1:2507315-2510745 GCF_000299155.1 Elephantulus edwardii | reverse complement strand
ATTTATACAACTAAATTTATGTTGTTGTGTGTCCCCAAATGGGAATAAACTCATAGATGACTCTCAGGAGGATTTTCAGAGGCAGTAAATAGAGCATGCAACTGAAGGCAAGAATGATGAGGCTTTGCCTCACATACTTCGGGTATGTTGCTAGGAAGGATTATTCCTTGGAGAAGAACTTGGTGCTGTGAAGGGTAGAAAAGGTCCGGGAAGAAGAGGAAGACCCTAAACCAGGTGGATTAACACGATGGTTGCTACAATGGGCTCTATTCTGTCAGGAAGTGAGAGGATGACTCAGGATAGGGCAAGATTCAGATCTTTAACTTATAAGGTCACCTAACAACAAACAACAAACAGCACAGGAAAATATTGTCCATCCTTCTTCCACAGAGCAGCTAGTGAATATGGACCATGTGCCTTTGGGATTGCAGTGCAGCTTCTTACCTCTAGACTACCAGAAGTCTCTAGAAGAGAGGCCTATTTTGTATTTTTCTCCTGTGTATAATGAACTAGATGTCTCTGCATTCTTTACTGAACAACCCGTTCATCCTCTATCATTTTATGCTTTATTGGTACTGTCCTTATCTGCTTTATTTTCATATGTACATAGAGCTCTCTGCTGGCTCACTTCCTTTCACTCCAATCCCACTGCCTTCCTCTCAGGTATTATGACATCTGTTCCTCTTCCTTTATTAAGTGCCACAGCATTAGCAGTGGTGCCAAGCCCCACTGGAAGGAGACTGCCACAGTGTACTCAAAATTACAAATCATGCTTCACAAATGTAAGCTGGACACTCGGGGGCACATATCTGGGTTGTCACTCTGAGTCAGCAATGTCTGGATAGCAACACCTTTAGGATTTTGAAGGAAAGAGGGGAGTAAGTTATTTTTCTGTCCTTTTGACACTTTTATTCATTTGTATTTGGTTTTTAACCGTGATACATTCACTTCTTAATTCAGTAACAGAAATAGGGGGGAAAAAACCACCTGTGGTTTCATTTTTGACATAAAGAAAAGTTCTCAGTTTTCAAGCAGGACCTATCTGCTCATGGACCACAATTTAGAAGAGCATGGGAAAGCTTGCCCCAAGTCCACTGACTGGCTTTGTTCCTTCTGTTTGTTTTAACTGAGAAATTTTTTACAATTTTATGAGTTAAGGTGTGTAAATACATTAACACATTTTAATAAATATTTTCTAAGGGCCTATTTTGGGCTATGAACTAACAAATGGTACGTGCTAGAGCTGTTGGTCCCAGGAATCCCTTCACTGCCCACCAGGAGCACTAAAAACACCCTGTGAGAAGGTGAGCAGGGTGATCAGAACTAAATAAGTGAGCAGACATAGCAGAATTTAGTAAGCAAAGAAGAGAGGTGTATTACAGGACAGGAGGTTCCCAGGCAGGGTTTGTCAGCAACAATAGAACACATATTACTGGCAGAAAGACAGTGAAAGATAGGGAAGAGAGATACACACTCTCAGGGAGATGAAGGTAGGTTCCTCATGACAAGGAACAGGGACGTTTTTTCTTGTTGCTCTCTTGTCATAGACCTCTTTTGTATAGACTCCTGGTCTTGTCTGAAGTTTCACAAGATTGGCCCCTGTTGTATAACATCATTGGCTCCTGCTGAATGAGTGAAATGTTAGAAACTGTTTGATTTGTCCCACAAGTTGATATTGTTCCATATCCTGCCCCTTCCTCAAACTCAGGTTCCCCTCTATGTTCCTTTACATTAAGCATGTACTATTAGACTCTTGCTCTTATCCACAAGGCCCCGCAGCCTGTCTAATAAGACTCATTCTGTCTCTATTTCTTATGTGACAACGCTAACCAAATTAGTTGCTGTTGTGTTTATTCTAAATCTTGGTAACTCCATGTGTTTCAGAGTAAAATTATGCTCCATAAGATTTATTTTTTAAAATTTATTATTACTTTTTAAAATATATGGCTGTGAACATTCAGAAGCAGGTGACCACAGCTTTTGTCAGAGACATTTATGTGTAGGTCTGAATCATCAAATGTTGGGTCAATAGTTGAGAACTTACTCTTTTGTGAAACTGCTAGACACTTCAATAAGACAGGAGGTGAAAAGACACAGAATTTAAGCTAGAAAAATAAACATTTACTCCCTTTTAACTCAAAGATTCATTGTACAATATTCATTATCTTTAAGCAAGACAGACCGTTGCTATCTTGCTGACACTACTCACCTGACTTCAGTATTTGGAAATATGAAAGCCTCTATTAGGTGTAATGCCTCATATGCTGTTAGAATTAAAGGGTTATACTTCAAATACAGTTAGAATTTAAGGACTAGGATCATGTTCTCATGCTCTCTCCACATATCTGTCCATCCCACAAAATAAAAATGCTATCTTATCCTATGCAAACTGTTAATAATTGTGAGAGGCACTGTTAGTAAATCAGTCTTACCTAAGTTCAGTTAATTCTTTTAACCACCAAATCTCTTTGGTGACTGCATTGTCTGTACATAATTGTGACTTCATATCTTTAAGACATTTGAGTTCTCTTATTTCTGATAGTTTAAATGTGAATATGCTTATCATTTTTTATTCCAAACAATCTGTTAAAATAGCTTAATATTTTTGAGGAAGTACATCCAGGGTGATCCTCAGAAGTGAGTATGGTGAGACTTGTTCTCATATATTTGGGCATGTCAACGGGAGAGGGGTGTCCTTGGAAATCAAACACCATGTTTGGAAAAATACAGTCAATAAAGGTGAAAGCCTTAGATGAGTCAGGTTGACCCACTAGTTACTACACAAAAGAGATTCTGAGAATGATGGAATAGAATTGGGCAGGGTTTCATTCTATTGCAAATAGAATCATTATGGGTCAGAGTTGACTCCACTAGTATCAAACAACAATAAAAATTATTATTATGATGATCTTCTAAGAAAGTCAGTGCCATTGAAATTCAAGGCAAAGTTTGTTTCAAATTCAATCATATCTATCTCTATCTCTATCTAACTCTATCTCTGTCTCTATCTGTATCTCTCTATCTCTATCTCTCTCTCTATCTCTATCTATCATCTCTATCTCTATCTCTTTCTCTATCTATCTATGTCTAACTCTATCTCTATCTCTGTTTCTATCATCTCTCTCTATATATATCTCCAGAACTTTCATAGGGTCAATATGAGTTGCCTGCGACTCAACATCACTGAACAACACAGAGAAAGACCAGTGGCCCAGTGGACTGAAAGTGATGCTGCCAAGCCAAAGGTGAATGACTCTATTCTGTAGCCCCCAGGCCGGTTCTTAATTGTTTTTGGTCAAACATTCCTGTAGATCTTGTAGCCCTGGTGTGTCCACTTGCCATACAGAAGTAACTTATGGTTGCTGTGAAGCTGAACACTGTGACACTGATTTGTCAAATGTGATAACGGTTACCCATGGTGGACAGTTTT
>NW_006399897.1:2498306-2507215 GCF_000299155.1 Elephantulus edwardii | reverse complement strand
TATGTGATTAGGTATTGTAGTCATGACTGGAGTCCCGAAAGAAGGCTATATAGTGAAGTGGACCTGGGGGGAGGGATTGTATAACAATGAAATAATTTTTCTTTTCTTTTCGAAGAGAAGTGTGTACTGGGGGAGGAGAGGTGGGCAGGGAGAAAAACGCAATAATAAATGAATGGAAATTAAAAGAAAAAAGGTATGCTGATAGGACACATCCCTGACACACTCCCTTCCTGATTTTGAACCCTGCAGTGTTTTCCTTGTTCTGTTCTGAGGACTGCTTCCTGGTTCAAGTATAGGTGTCACATAAGCACAAATCAAGTGTTCTAGGATTCCCATTCTCCTCAAGGTTAACCTCAATTTACTGTCATTTACACAGTCACTGTAGCCTCTAAAATGTTACTCCTATTATTTAGATGTCCAAGTTCCCTCATAATAATTATCAGTGATAAAATTAAGAATTTTGTTTACTCTTGACCAAAAAAAAAACAACAAAAAAACCAAACACAAACAACTATTAAATGTTGATTTAAGTATATTGAGGCAATCTAGAGTTTTCATTCAAATATTATCCAAGTATATTTTCATTATTTCTATAGGATCTTTATGATTAATAATATATTGACTGGAGAAATTTTAATCCTGTGTGGTAGTGGGGTAGATTTTTTTATACCATTTTCTCATAATTTATAACTTAAAGGTCAAGACTAATCTGATGTATATTAGGTCAGTGGTTATTTTTCTTTGATATAAAAACAGCATGCTATGAATAGAGTGAAATGTGGCAAAAGCAACGATATTCTAGTTGATGTCTCAGAAATTATTTTCACAACATACTTTTATTGTCTCACTATCCACTTGAGTGAAGTACAGGTATTTTAATCCTTAAGAGGTTTCAGTCATACTGAGTATTTTCAACTATTCTGAAGAGTTAACCTTCAAACGTTTTGTTTATTATATTAATACAAAGAATACAATTGTAGCAGAATCAGTCACATGCTGAGTTAGAGAATTGACCTACTGAACTCCACACTTTGACCCCAATTACGTTTATCTAGCCATAGAGTAGTAATGTAGTTTTCATTTCTCTTGCAAATATTAGATTTTAGAAGATTAAAAATAATATAGTGTCAGTGGAACCAATGAGACACTATGTGTAAGTTACATTAAAATATAGTTGTTTAGTAGTAGGAACCATTCTGTCATTCTTAAAACTATGCAACAAGCTTATGCCCTTAAACTTGATTTTCCAAATGCATCATACAAATAAAACTATGATAATAAATGGAGCGGCAAATTATAGAAACTTGCTCAATTGAGTATAGCTGTAATGACACTAAGTTTTCTTCACATTATTTTATGAATAGCTACTTTGTGTCAATTGTATAAGGGAAGTCTGGTGGCCTAGTGATAAGGAGCTGTGTTGACATCCCAGTGACACACAGTTTGGATCCACCAGCTACTTTTCAGAAGAAAGATGGACAACGTCCTTCCATGCACTTTGCCTACTCTGAAAACTCAATGAAAGGACAACCGTAAGTCAGTTCCAATTCAATGGCACACAACAATAACAATTGGGTCAGATAAGTTCCTGTGGTTGATATAATAGCTTAACAAGATGTTTTTCTACTAATGAGGTTAGTTAGATCAGTAGTGAAAAAATAACCCAATGAACATACAGAAGATTTTTAGATAAATGAGAGCAAATAATGAAGAGCTGTATTGAGTGGACTAGGAAAAAAAAAAACACAACAAAAAAAAACCCCAAACCCAAAACAATGATCATCACCTTTAAACCCATCCCTGTGAGATGCTTATATTGCAATAACAGCAACATGATTGACATCGGAACAAGGAACTATATCCAGAAATGGCCTTAAAAGAAAAAGAAATAAAACACTTGAGTAGATAAAATTTATATAGTGTTGAGAAGAAATTTTTCATATAGAGGAACCTCTTTAATTTGATACTTTTTCTTTGTCTAACTATGAAGTTTGTTTTTTAATATGCCTTTTCCTGTAAATGTGAGTAATTAATCCAAGTCAGTGGCGGCAACTATAAAAACCGGGCACGTTGGCTTCTCCACAAGGGAATTGGTTATCTACCATTTCAAAGGGAATTGGCCAGTCTATCTACAAGAGGATTGGCTAGTCTCACCAATAAATTGAAGAGATGTAGCTGTAGAGGCAGAAAATCTTCCCCCACAAGAAGATATTCTTCTTCCACCAGAATACGATGACAACCTCCTCCAACATGATAAAATGTAGGATATTCTTTGGGACAGCAGCAGCAACAATGGCTGAGCTAGAGAACTGATGTGAGATGGGATTTAGGGAGTGGGGAAACCAATAGTAGAAGGAATGAGAACTTTGGCCAATTGTCCAATTGTGGGTTGGAGCCAGTGTTAGCAGGACTGAAAACTTGGGAACACTTAGAGCCATGAGGCTGGAGGCGGAGGTGCCTGTGTACACATTTTTGGGTACTGTCTTGACTGTATTCTGTTATTACTTTGACTTATAATTTTAACATATCAATATGGTGCTGTGTTGTCTGTGAACTATTCCATTGGACTTTGAACCCATCCAAGCAATAAGATTGGTATAGAGATGAGCAGAAAGAGGCGTGAGGGCATGGAGGAACATGTCTGGTCTTATGGGAACTGGTTTTGTGTTATTGATGCTTTAGGTGGGGCTACTTTCCCCCTGTAGAATTGGTAAAGGTCAGGTATGGCTCTCAGATATGTCTCTCCCTATGTGGCCCAGGATAAAGCAAAGTATAGGGCTGTTGTACATATAGGGTCACTATGAGTCACAAGCAACTCGATGGCACATAACAACAACAACACCAATGTGGCCCTTGCTTTTCTTCACTATCTTAATGAGCTCATGCCTTCTAGCCATAAATAGACCACCTAAGTTCTACCTTCTTATGAATCTTTACTCCTTTTAATATGTCAGTTGAAGTCTTTAATAAATCTTAGTTATTTATATTATCTTCATTTTACCTTAACATGTCAATAAAGATACAATATTCTTTCTATAAAGCTGTAAGTTTTATTTATTCCATAATTTGTGTAGCAAAATGTAGTTGAGAGTTTTGATGGAAAATTAAGATGACATAAATATATAACAACTGGGAAACATATAATACTGAGCATTTTTTTTTGAGCATTTTCTTTTTATTATATCTCTTTCTTATAGCCTTGAGACCTTAGATATTAACATAAAACCAAAAACCAGGAACTTCTCCTTTGTGAGCATTTATTGTTCAGTTTAGAGTGCATACTTTATTTCTCAAACTGCAATTTAAAAAAACAGCAGATATGATAAAACTAGACAGTAATTGCTTCTATGGTTGTGAATTATGAAAAATTGTGCTCCTAACATAAAGTTATAAAGTTTTCTTTATCAATTTAATAATATCCACATATGCATGTTGTTGTTGTTTTTGAGTACTGTGGCATCAGAATGGTCCCATAGCATGATTGTCAGAGGCAGTCAATCTCATAGGAGGAGATTTCCTTTTTTTCCCATGGATCAGCTCGTGGATTAGAACCACATTCTACAGTCTTGACAGCATAGTTCCTGAACCATTAGAGCTCCCTATTTGTATATAAATTGTTGTTCTTCGGTGCCATCGAGTTGAGAATAACTCATAATGACCCTACAAACAGCAGATCTGTTATGTGCCATTCTCACAATCAGGGACATACTGTGCATTGCTACAGTCACTGGTTAAGATCGTCTCTTTTGCCATTCCTCTACCTTTCCAAGTAGATGTCCATTCTCAAGGAATAGCTTTGTTAACAATATGATAAAATATATGAGATGAAACTATCATTTTTTACTCCAAGGAGCACTCTGGCTGTACCTTCTCCATGGAATAGTCAGTACTCTTCACCAACAACACAACTTAAAGGTACCAATTCCTCTTCTATCATTTTCATTCACGGTCTAGCTCTCAAATGCATAGTAAGTAACTGAAAAGACCATGACCTAAATCAAGTTCACCTTAGTCTTCAAACTGACATCATTGCTCCTCAATAATTTGGAGAGGTCCCTGACTACAGTTTTTCCCAGAAAAATACTTCTGATTACTTGACTGCTAGTATCAAGTGTATGGATTATGGGTCCTAGTAGGATGAAATTGTTCACAATTTCAAACTTTTCTCCATCTACAATAATGTCACCTAGTGGTACAGTGGTGAGAATTTTTGCTTTCTTGATACTGAGATGAAATCTGTATTGATGGCTGCAGGCTTTGCTCTTTTGCAGTAATCCCTTCAAGTCTTCCTCACTTTCAGCAAGCATGATTGTCTCATCTGCTTAGTGAAGTTTACTTATGAGTCTTCTTCCAATCCTGATGTCATATGTCTACTTAAAAAGCAGTTCTTTGTCATTTTAATGTGAAAATATAATATATATGATACATATCTTCAAAGAAACATAAAACCACAACTATGTATACAAACATATGCTAAGTAACAACAAAATTCACTCCCAAATCTCTTTCCTGTTATGCTTACGATCATGATCTATACCTTTCCACAGTTGATTTATTGTTTTCCAAGATCAAGTTGTGCTAAAGAGAAAGAATAGTAAGGTGTTACCAAAAATAAGAAATTTCTCAAAGGTTTTTGTATTTTTATTTGAAAGGGTATTTAAAAAATTCCCTTATGAAAATGAAACCTTTAATTACAAAGAAGCGGAAATGTCTGTAACTTGCAAAATTAGCTTACTGAATGCGTAGTGGGAGCCAGATTGTTCTCAGGATTTATGAATGGTAGAATGAAATACATATCCTAGAAAATAAAGTCTCTACATAATAATTAATTTATCCAAAATCATATATATAGTGAAGAAAGGACTGACCTCAATTCTTCATCACTTATATTGCAAAGGCAAAATACTTCTTGTAAAAAACAGGCTTATGTCCACTCTTTTTATATTATAATTCCTTTTTCACTACTCACTTTACCTATGATATGGTTAAACAGATCCATGCTTGACATAAAAATCACAAAATTTAGTGCTAGAGTGGATCTTTTGTTATTTTAGTAATTGACTACCAAGCTGCATTCTTCTGCATTTTCTTTTTGCTGAAAAAGATCTATAAATATCAATAAAACTGTCCTTTCACTTCAAAGTGAATTTAGTCTTTACAGATCTTTAAGTTCTCAGTACCTTCTGTTTTCTAATTCTTTCATTTCAGTAATAATGCTTTTCCAAAGCCAATGCTAAAATAAATCTATTTTAAAGTGATGTTTGCAATTATCATAATGAACTTTTGTTAGGGTCTTTGTCTTTTCTAGTCATTGGCTTTAACTTTTACCACATCATTGTATTGTTGTTTTTCTTTGGTGCCATCAAGAAGAGTATGACAGATCTGAATCCCATCCTATCCTGTGCCACCCTCACAATCTTTGACACGTTTTAGCCCATTGCCACTGTCACTCTGGCAATTTACCTAATTGAAAGTCTTCTCCTCTTTCACCATCCCTCCAACTTCCCAAGTATGCATTATAGTTCTTGTGGCTGAACTGTAAGCAATTGTGCTTTAACCTAAAGGCATGTGTTTTGAATTTACTAGCTGATTTTCAGGAGAAAGATGTGCAGTCGCCTCCTATGCAATTTACTGCCTCTGAAAACTCAATGGGGAGTCAGTTTTGAGTCATTCCAACCTGGAGGTAAGTAACAACAATTTCCCAAATAAACCCTATAAACACATAAAATATTGTCTTTGAGTTTTGTGTGGCCATTGTAATGAATTAGAAAACCTAACAATAAAGTATTAAAAGCTCTGGGAGGGTCACTTGGTACCAGACCTGATGAACGGTATGGGAATGTGGAGACATGTCTGACCTCTTAGGGATCAACTTTGTCTTCTTGATATTTCTGATAGGAATTCTTCCTTCATGAAGTGAGTGGAGGTCAGACTTTGCTATTCCTCATTCCTGACACTTTTTTCATAAGCCCTCACCCATACCACATAAGTAAAATCGTCCAAGTTTCTCAAATGATTATTGACAAAGCAGGTTTTCAATATTGCTTTGTTTTGTTTCCATTTACAAACTTTTGTACATGAATATAATAACTGTAGGCTAGTGCATACAACACACTCATCACTTGCACTTCATGTAGTTTATAAAATTTAAAAACACCTAGACTAGTCCCCACTAGCTCAATAGTTACATCAATAGTTAAATCCAACATGAATATGATGCCGTCCGTGACGATTTGTTAAAGTTTCTAAGAGATTAATTTTAATTTACATAATAAACTGTATGAAAATGTATATTATACTATGTACTACACTTTATGACCTTCCAAATTGATTTTTGCTGGAAAGTAGGAGTGGCATCCACGTCCTAAACTAGATACCTCTGGAAACTCTACAAACTCTCTAAACTCTATAAATGTACAGAAATGATGATAGTTATAGAACAGAGTTCTGTACAGAAGTGATGTTAGTTACAGAATAGAGTTTAGGTCTTTTGTGTAAAACTTAATCTCAATTGTATTCTACTTGATGACACTTAACCACTTCAAAATGAACTAGTGCTATTATACCTGGAGGAACACTGTTCTACTTTGTACAGCATTCTTTGTCAATGTGCAGTATGAACTAACTTGAGTTGCTGTGATGCTGAATCTTGCACCATTGAGGTATCAAATACCAGGATGGTTACCCAATGTGGACAGAGTTTGGCAAAGCTCCCAGTTATAAAATAGGTTTGGATGCAGGAGTGGCATCCACTTCCTAAACCGCATGCCTCTGGAAACTATGAATTCATAGAAATGACAATAGTTATGGAAAGGCATTAGGCCTTTTCTTCATAGAGTTGCTATGAGTATACTCAAGTAGATGACAATCAACAACAACAACAAAAACACTTTAAGAAGTAAAAGTACCTTTCACAGTAATGTATCATAATTTAAATATCGATCCACTGCAGAAAATGAAAATTGAAGAAATCTTAATGTGAGGTTGGAAATTCATGCTATCATGGAAATGTATTAAATAAGTTTAAGGAATCATGTTAGCTAAATACTTGAAAAAAACAGAATACTTCTGGGCCTTCAGAAGAAAACCGGTGATAACCCAGTTACAAAATGGGCAAAAAGACATCAAAAGACTTTTCACAGAAGAAAATAATCAAATGGCCAACACATATATGGAAAAAATGCTCAAAATTGCTGGCAATAAGAGAGCTGTAAATCAAAACTATCTCACCCCAGAATCAGTGGCAAAATTTAGTAGAACAGCAAGCAATAAATGTTGGGGTGGATATGGAGAGGTGGGAATACTCAAAATGGTACAACTACTCTGGAAGGCAGGTTGGTGTTTCCTCAAAAAGCTGAACATAGACGCTCCATATGAGCCAGCTATTCCACTACTAAGAAAAGCAGATTTTCCCAAGGAAATTAGAAGTGAAACACAAATGGAGAATGTTTATGGCAATGTCATTCACCATCGCAAGAACATAGAAATAGCCCAAATGTCCAACCACAATGAATTGGATTGAAACACTGTGGTACATTCACACAGTGGAATACTATGCAGCACTCAGGAGCTACAATTTTGGAAAATATTGCATAACTTGGGAGAAACTGGAGAGCATCATTATTGGCAAAATAGAAGGACAATTAGTAAACCATCTATGGAGATCCAAGAGAGAAAGGGATGGAAACAGAGAGGCAGGGATAGGAGGCCAAACCACAGAGTTTCACAACTTGGAGGGTGGAGCAAGGGATAAAGAACTGGGAAAGATATAATGGGGACCTGAAAAGATGGGGTAATGGTGGGCATAGTCCAATAGTGATTAATTTTATAAAACATAATGAATGAAAATTATTGCATGAAACACAATGTGGATGAAAATAGTATGAAAACACAATGTATATGAACTTTGCTAGCAAACCAATATAAAATAAAAATTTTAAAAGTAAGTTTACTATTGACTATTTTCATCTCTAATTATTAATTACTGAAAATTTCTGCATGCACTTATAAACTTTTTACTTCCTTATTTAAGAATGTTTTCTTTATACAATTATCAGTTCTTTCTTAGCTTTTAGTTTTGTAAATATCTTTCAAAATTTAAATTTATCATATTTCTTATAGCTGGTTAGGGTGCTCTGGTAGCGCAGTCCTTAGGGAGTTTTATTGCTAGAAACAAAGCTAGTTCCTTTTTTGGTGGTTTCAGCTCACATCCAATTCTTGATAAGAAGATGGGAAATATCCTCCTGTATGATTTATATTTTCCAGAAATCTACTGGAGGGTAAGCTATGAGTGGTTTCCAGCTTGAAGGCAATGAGTTTGATCTTCATTGAACATAAATATTTAATTATGACATCTCTTTATCTCAACCCACTCATCTGATTCCCACACAGAGGTTTTTTGGAAGCTGTAATCTCATTGGAGAAGATTGCCCAGCTTCCTTCCAAGAAGTTATCAAAGAATTATAATTGCTTTAGAACCACTGCCTTTTGAGTAACAGTAAAATTACATATGAAAATAAGAACAACCATGGCATTTACAAATTACTTATCTTATCTTATAGATTGTGCACTATAACTTATGACATTCTAAATTTATATTAGTTTACTAGTTGTCATCAAGTTAACACAGTCATAGACATGTTAAGTGTTGCAGAATAAAACAATACTTCCTAGAGGTTGAATTGTAATAACTCAAAGACACATGGTTTGAATTCACCAGCTGAATTCACCAGTGGAAGATGAACGATCAATTCCTATACAATTCACCGCCTCTTAAAACTTGCTGGAGGGTCAGCTATGAGCCAGTCCTGACTTGATGGTACACAATAATGACAAAAACCTGCCCTTTTGAAAATAGTTAGCCAGGCCTTTCTATTGACATATTACCAAAGCTCAAGGCACTAATATTT
>NW_006399897.1:2489929-2491360 GCF_000299155.1 Elephantulus edwardii | reverse complement strand
ACATTTCTCCTCATAGAGCCCAGCCTCCCGGATAATCTGTTCTGCATATAGGTTGAAAAGGTATGGAGCTAGGATGCATCCCTGGTGTACACCCTTCCAAATTTTGAACCATGCAGTGTTCCCTTGCTCTGTTCTGACGACTGCCTCCTGGTCCAAGTATAGGTTTCGCATTAGCATGATCATGTGTTCTGGGATTCCCATTCCTCTCAGAGTCAGCCACAGTTTGTTATGATCCACACAGTCAAATGCCTTTGCATAGTCAATGAAACACTATAATGACTATGCAAATGCATTGCTATATTATATAACATTAATATATTATAAATTACCTGTAATTCATAAAGAAAATTTTGTTTGTACTTTATCAAAATAGAAATAAAATTCCACATTATGTTTCCCGTAAGGATTTGATATGTTTTTTCACTAGTGGGAGAAAATGTACTGAGAGAGAGAATGCTCAAGTCTCTAGGTCTTACTTTATCTTTTAAAAGAAAACACAACAAAGAAAACACACCAAAAAAAAGCAGGGGTGGACGAGTGAGAAGAAAGAAGTGACTGCTTCCAGACCCTAATCTCAGAGTTGCTGATTCAGGTAGTCAGGTTTGAGACTCAAGTATTTGGGTGTCTAACAAACTCTGGTAGCATAATTCGGAGCATTTGCCTTGGTATTCAAAAGGGTGTCTCTGGAGGTTCTTATCACCATCAGCTCTGAGAGAAAGATTGGCAGTAACTTCCCATTAACATTTGCAGCCTCCGAAATCTCCTAGTGTGTAGCTATGAATTAGAAACTCAATGGAAGTGATTTGTTTAAGTTCCCAGGAGATACTGAATTTTGTTGGAAAGGGCTGATTCTTTGGAAATAAGTGCTTATACTTGAGTCTAGTGTAGCTTCAGTTTTAAAGGACTTGCCCTTTTTTTTTATTTTTGAGCTTTTCAATCAAACAAGGGAGCGATAGATACATTATTCAAATTGGTTTCTGCACTTGAGGTTGTGAGATTGAGGATGCATTAGTTATGAACCTTCCTGTATTCTTTTACCTCTAAAACTAGACTGGTTTCTGAAATATTTTTTATTTCTTCCTGTATCAAGAGAAAGACTTAGACTTACTTTTGTCAAAGAGCCAACACTTTTTTTTAAACTTGGATTCTGTTCTCTTCTCTGACATTTCAAGTCTTAGTTCATCAATCATATTCTTTCCTCCTTTACTAAATCTTTCTCTCCCTGTAAAACTTCTCATATGTCACTCATATAAAAAATAAACAGCTTTTCCTCAACCGTTCTCTATCTCAAGAAGTAATATTGTATTCTTTCCCTAACAATGGAAGTGTGAGTCTGTGTAATATTCTATATTTTTAAGTGTTATTTAATGTAGAACTCTAAGTTCAGGGATAATTCTTTTCCTATCAAATTATACTTGATGTTCAAGATCT
>NW_006399897.1:2486911-2489829 GCF_000299155.1 Elephantulus edwardii | reverse complement strand
ACGGCACATAACAACAACAACAACAACACAATATTTCTTAAGGTCATATACCAAAGGTAACTCAGAAACAATTATATTGAGCTGAGAGGAACTGAGAAACGTAATAATAATACGGCTAGAAAAGACTTAAGATGATTTGATAGCCACTGGAGAAAGATAGACATTTCTTCCCATGCAATTTATAGCCTCTGGGAACCTACTAGAAGGTCAGCAGTGACTCAGTTCTGACTTGATAGCACATAATAACAACAGCAACAACAGCAACAATCATCTAACAAAAACTGTGTTTATATATAACATGTGTACAACTCAGATATTTAACAGAGAAGAAAGAAAAGATTCTCAGATAAAAGACAAATGTGTACTATTTAGAAGTTAACTTTAGTGTTAATATTTATTCAAGTCAATCATGAAGTTGCTGACAACTCCAGAGAATTACTTAATCAATTTCGTTTTAATGGTCATATTTTATTGAAACTTGACAATACCTCTATGTGTGTTCTGAAATAAATGGAATTAATACAGGAGTAGTAATTTTGTTGTTGTTGTTGTTTGAATTAAATTTTTAGTTAAAATTGGAAGATCTGATGAGAGGAAAAATGAAAAACATTTCCAAAGATGAGTATGTTGGCTTCATTTGACTATTAAAGTTACTGAAATAAAACAAAACTGCAACAAAGAAATGAAATAAAGAAAGCAGAGTTGGAGCTTATGTTACTTCTTAGTTTCCAGTAAATTTTGTACTTACAGTACTTATAGACAAAACTGCCACACAATAGCTTAAACAGACATTCACAGCATGTGACTCGAAGACCATGGGCCCAATTTGGTTTGAGTTTATTTTCTGAGCTGTCTTGGATGCTCTCCTTCCGGGTATGTCCTTTCCTCTGTCTCATGTATCATGTCTTATTTCAACTCTTCTGACAGCATGTCAAGCATTAGCGGCAGAATAATCTGTCCACACAGTGGGGGAGTGCAGAAGGCCAAATACAAACTGAATAGGGAACAAGAAGTTTCCAGTGGTTGCTACATTATTCTCCTTGGTAAAGGAGTCAATCTGCTAAGCATATGGAGTCATGCTCGTGGATCAATAGGGAGACTTCTAAATATATGACCATCCTGTGGAAATTTATATCTTGACTCAGGGTATGTTTTGATAGCATAAGTAATATTCTCATAAAATTTTTGGAGTGACACACGAGGAATGTAGGAAACCGTAATATAAAAAGCACATGTTAGGCCCTTGCCAATGATTGAGCCATCCTTCTGACTTGCAGAGACATTGATTTTCATTCTTTCCTGATCTTTTAGAGTAGCTCAACATGATATATATTGGGAATTCCTAAGAGGATAAAACATAACGAAAACTAGTATAACGAGGCTAGGTTGGAGCAAAGCAAGTTTCCCTAGATCTTGGATAAATACACTTGGTTTAGCAAATTTGTCAAAATGTATCCGCTGAGGGTATCATTTTCCTTACCCAAATATGATGCATACCTTTTTATTTATTTTATTTTCCCCCCTCAGCCTCGGTGCCTTTTGGATACAGTTGGAAAAGAAATTCAGCTAAACTTATGCTTTTAATATACTGCTTTAAAATCTAGTATTTCTTAAAAAATTTACTCCCCAAGACTCCTCTAAGACTGATTTGTTATGGGAGAAGAGTCAGAAAGAGACCCTTTCATGACATTTCCTTGACTTTTTCTGATCTTAAGAGAAAATGGTTTCAAAATTACCAAATATTTCACTGAGAACTCAGCAGGTGGTTCCAAATTAAATCCACAGCCTTCCAAGATGACAGTTTCCTTAGGAAATCCCCGGATATAAATTTACCAACAGTATGGGATTCAAACCAAGCTACTTTCCTGAGAGACAAAACATGCATCATTGAACTATAAAGTCAAGACTAATAACTTTAATAAAAACATATTGCTTGAGAATAAGAAATAGGAACAAATATGTATTTTAAGAAATGGAGATTAAGAGTTTTCTGGTTTTGTTGCTGTTGTAGTATGACATCCAGTCAGAATTGACTCATAGTGACCTTCCAGTGAGTTTTCAGAGGCAGTAATTGCACCACCGGAGATTGTCCAGCATACTCTTGTGGATCCGCTCTTGTTGAGGAAAATGATCTCAGTTTCAAATTCTGTAGCATCAAAAGTACTGCTTTGCTTGCAGTGCAGAAACACCAGCAGATCAACTGAGGAATAATACTGATAATCATTTCCTCTTGTTCTATTTACAGACTCAGAAACCCAATGGGGGATTGGAAGTAATGAGAGTTTTGCTTTTTTTAAATGATTATTATTAATTTTAAAGGAAGTTTACAGAGACTTTGGATTTCCATTCATTTATTGTTGCACTTTTCTCTCGGTCCAATATCACCCCCAGTTCGCTCTTCTCTTTGAAAAGTAAAAGTCTTTCATTGTTATACAATCCCTCTCCCCAATTCCACTCCATTATGCAGCCTTCTTCTTGAAAAAGTAGGGAGTTCTGGTAGCGAAGTCATTGAGAGCTACGCTGCCAGCTCAAAGGACTGCAAGTCCCTGGTAGTTTCTATCCATCATGACTCTGAAGGAGAAAATGGAAAACCTCCTGTTGTACTACACAAACTCAGAAATCTGACAGAGGGTTGCCAGGTGTTGGAAACAACTGAAGGTAGTTATTGTTGTTGTTGCTATGTGCCGTCGAGTCGCCTGCGACTCATAGCGACCCTATGCACAACAGCCCTAAACCCTGCTCTATCCTGCGCCAACCACACCGCCTCTGACACACCCATCCCTATTACCCCAGTCACCAAATCAATCCATCTCATAGAGGGCCTTCCCCTCCTGCGCTGTACCTCCACCCTCCCAAGCATGATGTCCCTCTCCAAGGACCTGTCCCTCCTGGAAACATGTCCAAAGTATGTCAGACGA
>NW_006399897.1:2475996-2486811 GCF_000299155.1 Elephantulus edwardii | reverse complement strand
TTAGCTCTAATCCTTTATATCCAATTACTCTAAGACAATCTTGACATGGTTACTTTTATCATATTGTGTGAATTCCCATGGGTGTAACATAGTTTATTCACCTTTCATTTATGTCATGATATATTTTTTATTTTAGTCTGGTATTCAAACTACTCCAGAATCTTCTTCTGAAATTACTTCTCCTGTAGCTCACTGATTTGAAAAAAAAGGAGGGGGGAGTAGGAGATGAAGAAGCGCAAAAAATCTCATAGAACTGAGAGTTTAAGAACATGTGGAGGTTGAATGAAACCTTAAGACTTTGCTTTTAAAACAACCCAAAATTAACTTCTTAAAACTTTTTATTATTCTTGTTAGGTACCATCGAGTCGAGTACAACTCCCAGCAACCCTATGAACAACAGATCTGAATCCTGTCCTTCCTTGTGCCATCTTCTCATTTCCTTACACAACAGCTGCAGTCACTAAGTCAATCCACCTGGCCGAGGGTCGTCCTTCCCTGTGTTATCCCTCCATTCTTCCAAGCACCCTCTTTCCAAGGAATGAAGCCCCTCTTAGCAACATATCCAAAGTATGTGAAATGTCCAACCTCATCATCCTTGCCTCCAAAGAGCACTGTGGTTGCACCCTCTCCATGATATATCTCTTTGTTCTCTTGGCCATCCATGGAATGTTCAGTGTTCTTCTCCAACACCACAGCTCAAAGGCATCACTTCTGCCACCCCTTTTCATTGTCTAGATCTCAAATATATACCAAGTAATGTGAAAGACCATGGTCTGAGTCAGATGCATCTTAGTCCTCAAACTGATATCATTAATTCTTAATAATTTGGAGAGATCCCTAACTGCATATTTTCCCAGTGCAATATGTTTCCTTATTTCTTTACTACTGGTACTAAGTGCATTAATTATGGATCCAAGTAAGATGAAGTTGTTGACAGTTTCATCTCTTTTCCATCCACCATGATAGTGCCTATTGGTCCATACTAAGAATCTTTTTTTTCTTGACATTAAGATACAATACA
Source organism: Elephantulus edwardii (assembly GCF_000299155.1). Classification (NCBI taxonomy): domain Eukaryota; kingdom Metazoa; phylum Chordata; class Mammalia; order Macroscelidea; family Macroscelididae; genus Elephantulus; species Elephantulus edwardii. The sequence goes on along the minus strand of NW_006399897.1, from coordinate 2,485,790 downwards.
TAATGAAGGCTGCATTTCTTGATCTGCAACAAATGACTCAAGTCATCTTCACTTTCAACAAATAAGATTGTATAATCCTGCATAATACAAGTTATTGATGAGTCTCCCGCCAATCCTGATGCCATGGACTCTTCATAGAGTCCAGCTTCTTGACATATCTAAGAAAAGCAATCCAACAAAATGTGGAAACTATTGGACAATAACATTAAAATTACACCAAACAAAACACTGCTGAAGGTCATTAACATAGGAAACTTCCAGAAATTCAAGCAGGATTTATTTAGAAGAAGCTGTGGCAGTAGGGATGTCATTGCTAAGTCAGATGGATCCTTGCTGAAAGTAAAGAATACCAGAAGAATGTCTATTTATACACTATTGACTATGCAAAGCCATTTGACTATGTGGATGATAACGAGTTGTAGCTGACATCTAAAAGGAGTCCCAAGGCATTTACTTGTGCTCATGGGAAACCTATACCTGGACCAGGAGGCTGTTGTGTGAATAGAGCAGTGTAGAGCAGAACACTGCTTGGTTTAAAACTAAGGGAGTGTGTAAGTGTTGCATGCTCTCTTCATACATATTCAGTCTTAAAACTAAGCAATAGTGTAACTTAACTATAAAAAGTCCATTTTTATCTTTATCTTCTTTGGAGATCTATGTATCCAAGATAATTGTAAACTGTGATTAAGTAAAAACCTTAGTTATGAGAACTGTGTAAATTGGTGGAGAGGGTTGGGAGAGTCAATCAGTAAAAGAGGATAAGAATAGTTGTACTACTTGAAGGATATAATTGTTACTGAATTTCACATTTAAAAACTGTTGAACTGCTGTGTTTTACTCTACATATTCTCAACACCAACACCAACAAAAATAATTTTAAAAAAGAAAGAAAAAAGGAGTGTGAGTCTCCACTGTTAACAAAATAATGTCAGAAGTCCTACTGCAAGCAACAAGGGCATGAAATTCTGAGCTCAGCCGCTTTTACCTAGTTCAGATCCAGGTCAACAATGAATCAGTTGTTACAAAGTGTAATACTCACCATTCTTTAGATACAATTTTCCCTTTGACACTCCTGTATCTTGATCTGGCTTCATCTTCTGCCTAGAATGCCCTTTTGCCTTTATAGGCTAGGATATTGCCACATGCCCCTCAAGGTCAAGTTCAAATGAGATTTCTTCTAAGGGTACTACTGTATTCCTATTAACAAAGGCAAGTGAGAACATCTGGAAATCCGATTACATCAACTTGTTTAATGATGCAATCTGACAGAATTATGGCATGTCCAATGTGGTTTCATAAGGTCCAGAGGTAGTACAATATTAATTTGGAATTTTTTATATACTGAAGTGTGTTTTATTTATTTACCTGATTTATTTTACTTATTATCATGAATGTTGTTGTTATGCATGATCGAGTTGGAACCAGCACATAGCTGACCCTTCAGCAGGTTTTCAGAAACAGTTAATCACATAGGAGGAGATTGCCCATCCCTCTCACAGGGAGCAGGCGGTGGATTAAAACAGCATACCTTCTGAATTGCTATGCAGCTTCTTAATATTAATTGTGAACGTCTTTAAGAATTGCTAGGGGAGCTCTGGTGGCCTAGTCGCAAAGAGCTGCAACTACAATCCCAGAGGTGCACTGTTCAAATCCACCAGATGGCTCTGCCAGGGAAGGAGGGGCAGTCTCCTCCTGTAACCAGTCAGATCTGATTTGACGGTACACTCACACAAAAATAATAAAATAAAAAAAAAAAAGAATTGTTGACATTGACTTCAAAGAATTAACAAATTAATGCAAAGTTCTAACAATTACACTTTTGAATATCACTCATTTATAATAAGTACATAAACCATAAATAATTTAAATAGGAACAAAATAATCACAAATTCTTCCATTATTTTGCAAAACTTTCAATACTCTTGGCATCAGCAGTCAGGAAATCAAAAGTCAAATTTCAGTAAAATCTGCTGTGAGGGACTTTTCTAGAGTTTTGAAGAGCAATTATGTCAGTTTAGAGTGTAAGGTGTGCCTGATCCAGGCCCTAGTCTTCACAATTACTTGCTATGCTTCACAGATATGGACAATGACTACTGATGACAAAAGTAAAAATGATGACTTTGATTTGTGGTGCAGACTGACAAGAGAATTAATAAGTCTATCCTGGAGAGAATGAAACCAAGCTGTTCCTTGGAGGCAAAGATTTTATAACTCCATGCGGCACACTTAGGGTGTGTATCCAGGAGGGACCAGTCTATTGAGAAGGATATCACGCTCAGAAGGTCCAGGGAAAGCACAGGATAGGAAGACCCTGGATAAGAAGGATTGACATAATTACTAGTGTAATGAAGATACATGTGACAGAGACAGTGAGATGGGCTCAGATTAAAGGAAGGTTCAGAGCTATTGTACATAAGGTCACAATGAGTCAGTTAATTTGACTGCACATAACAACAACAGCCACTACCACCACACATTTTCTTGAAGATACTACTTTTTACACACAGAGATTAATAAGAGATAAATTAATGGAAGCAAGCACAATTATATGAGATATTGATTATATATGTGTAATAGGAATTGCACACTTAAGTTTTAGACTCCAGACTATTTCTCTAGAGGGCAACACTATTGCTAGTGAAGTCTATGTAAATTTTAAACCTATGCCTCTGCTTTACAGAAATCTGGTTAATCTGCTTCAACTAGCAATGTACATTTAATTATGAACCTTAAAATAAGCAGAGCCAGGGTTGCCTGTAGCCTTTCTTAAAGGTTATATTGTGATATATGGGTGCTAAGTATAGGCTTATCAAGTTACTGTGCATCAGAATACTGATAAAACTTCCTCAGGAAAGCACCAGAAGGAACAAGGACCTATTCAGAAAATGTTGGTTTGTAGATATGCCATTACAATGGAACTCATCTAAATGACAGCATGGCTTAAGTGTGGAATTTTTACTCCCAAATCAGGAAACTCTAAAGCAGGAGCCAGAGACTATCTTAACTCTTGAGATGTAGCCAGGATCCAGGTTGTTTTTCTGCTATACGCTGTTTTATGCAGACTTATGAATTTTGGAAGATAAGAACAGAATAGCATATTTAGTTTAACATGTGGCGCTTGTCAGATTAACAAAAGGAGTGGGAGGTCTCTAGCAAGTTTCCATTTTGCCCGATTTAGTTACATACGGAACAGAGTATAATGTTCATATTTTAAATTATGATGTGAAAATTGGATAAAAAGTAAAAAAAGTGTGTTAATCATAGATGCAGAAGATATTTTCTTCTATTTTTTATTTTTTATGAGCATGATTTGGGGGTTCTTGCTTGGGTTCACTTCAACATTGTTTTTGTTTTGTGTTTTATTTTTATTTTCTGTGTCCCATTTTGAGGCTTTCTAGATTAATGTAGGCCAGATGAAGTCTTTATCGCACCCCCCACAACTAATCAAAGTGATTCTAGGTAGTATTAACCACATGCTTCCTTTTTTGATAGAGTGAATGGGCCTACTTGGACATTTTGGGAAGCAGTGATAAAATAGTAAAATACTTTGAAACACTGATGTTTTGAAAACCACTAAACACAAGAAGCTTAGAGACTAATAAACTTCTACTCTCATTATGTGTTAATATTGTGTGTGTGTGTGTGTGTGTGTGTGTGTGTGTGTGCACGCGGCGCGCCCATTGCCACTGTTGTAATAAGGTCCTATCAAGTTGACTATCACTCCCAACAACACTGTGAATAACACATCAGAAGCCAGGCCTATCCTGCACCACTCTCTCAGTCTCTATCATGCTAAAGTCCTTGGTGGTAGTCACTATAAGTATATGGAGACATTTGTGCAAATGTACACTCATAAAATTAGGTAACTTGTAAATAATTTAATTCATAAACTGTAATTTGTGAGTTCAAGTAACTTGTGGACTTGAGGCTTATATTGAAGCCCAATTAATTTGTAAGTATATGTTGTTGTTTTTTTTTTAATTAATTCATTGCCTGAAAAGGAATTAAGTATATATGCATAATCCACAGTATATTGGCACCAATACTAGGTTTGTTGTTGATTGTCTTTGCATTGAGTACAACTCATAGCGACCCTGTGAACCTGAAAAAAATAGGCCTAAAACTTCTCTACAAATATCAACACTTATCAAACTTCAGAGGTAGTATTTAGATGAAACAATCCTAAAGTAACCATGGTAATAATGCATTAGATGAATGTGCTTTTTAGCTATTCCTTCTATACACAATCAATATTACCAGAGAAAATGAAGAGAAATATGGTACCAGGATTCAGTTTTGTGTTAGAAGGGCTACCATTACAGAATTTTACTAGAGCAAGTCAAGACAGAGGATGCAGAATAAGTTAACAGGAAACTTCATAACTTGAAAGATGTTAGGTCTATAGATTCTTTTTTTATAAACGTAAGTCAATGTTTCAATTTTAAATAAGACATGGTATAAAACTTTTGTTGTTGTTGTTATGTGTTGTTAAGTGGCAGCCTGGTTTTACCCTTTCCAGGATGAACTTGTTCATTCTCTTAGCAGTCCTTGCTATATTCAATACTCTTCACCATCACCACAGATCAAAAGCATCAATTCTCCTTCTATCACCCCTAGTTATTGTCCAGTTTTCTGATGCATAGTACGTAATTAGGAAGGACTTGGCCTGGGTCAGGTGAATCTCGAGACTGACATCATTGCTCTTCAGTACTCTGGAGATGTCCCTCACATCACATTTGCTAATACAATTTGTCTTTTGATTTTCTGGCTGCTGGTATCAAGAGTATAGATTGTGGAGTCAAACAAATTAAACTGTTAACAATCTCAATCTCTTCACTGTCCATCATGATACTGCTAATCGGCCCAGTGGTGAGAATCTTTGTTTTCTTGATGTTAAGCTTTAATCCATATTGAAGGCTGCAATCCTTGACCCTCTCCAGCAAGTGCTTCACGTCCTTAGTTTCAGCAAGCAATGTTGTGTCATCTATGTAAGCCAGGTTGTTTCTGAGTCTTTCTCCTATCTTAATGTTACATTCTTCCTCATAGACCCAGCCTCCCAAATTATCTGTTATGCATCTAGGTTGAAAACGTATGGAGATAAGACACATCCCTGGCATACACCATCTCAATTTTAAACCATATAGTGTTTCCTTGCTCTTTTCTGAGGATTGCTTCCTGGTCCAAGTATAAGTTCTGCATAAGCACATTCATATGTTCTGAGATTCCCTTTCTTCTTAGAGTTAGCAACAGTTTTTTGTGATGCATATAGTCAAATGCCTTTGTATAGTCAATGAAACACAAATAGACATTCCTCTGGTACTCTGCTTTCAGCCACGATCCATCTGACATTAGCTATAATATCCCTAGTACCAATATCTCTTCTAAATCCAGCCTGCACATCTGTCAATTATCTGTTTATAGGTTGTACAATATTTTAAAGTATTTGTTGGTCTATAATTTTCTTTTGTTATAGACACTTTGCATTAATTATTGATATGAAGAAGTTATAAAAAGTGAAGAGCATGATTATTATATTTGAGAAATTTTTAATCTCTTGATAAGGTAGGAAATATAGATAAAACAATCATAAAGAGTATTTCAGGATTTTTTTATTTATTGTCAATTTATTGTCTTAGATAAGACATACTTTGTGTCTAGGACACTGTGAAATGAAAGGGTTGGACAAATTTCTTTCAAGTTCCATTTAACACTGATTTTCTAAGTATATTGAATGCTAAGTGAGTAATTTTTTTTTAAAGAAATAGGTGGTTATACAAGATGTCTTGGATTACATAAACATTTTGTTGATTTATAAAACAAAGAGCTGAATAATGAAGCAGGGAGAGATCACTGCATAAATAATGGAGAAAACAAAAGAACAAAAATGAAGTATTTACATGAAATAGTCATCTGACATTAAGAAGGTAAGTCCAACTGCTAGGAATGGAATGTAGTTTTGTAAAAGCAGTCCTGGTAGCTAAGTTGTCAAGTTGATATTTGAGCTAAATAGGCTGACATTTGAGAGACTAGAGGTTCAAACCTACTAGTTACTCCAAAGCAGAAAGATGTGGTCTTCTGCTTCTATAAATATTGTTGTTGTTTTGTGCTGTTGAGTCACTTGCAACTCATAGCAACCCTATGTATAAAAGCCCTAAACCCTGCTCTCTCCTCTGCCAACTTTTTTGTCTCTGACACACCTACTCCCATTACCCCAATCAGTGAATCAATCCATCACATTGAGGATCTTCGACTATTGCACTGTCCCTCCACCCTCCCAAACATGATGTACCTCTCCAAAGACCAGTTCCTCCTTGCAACATGCCCAAATTATGTCAGATGAAGTTTCAGAATTCTTACCTTCCTGGAGCAGCCTAGTTTCACCATCTCCAGGATAAACCTATTTGTTCTCCTAGCGGTCAATGGTATATTCAAAGCTCTTTTACAGCACCAAAAGTTAAAGAGATCAATTCCCTTTCTATCATCCCTAGTCATTGCCCAACTCTTTAACAAATAGCACACAATTGCAAAGACTAGGCTTGAATCAGGTGAGCCTTAGTATCCAGACCAACATCGTTGCTCTTCAGTACTCTGGAGAGGTCCCTGATAGCTGACTTCCCCAATGCAATTTATCTTTTGATTTCCTGGCTGCTGGTACCAAGAGTGTTAACTGTGGAGCCAAGCAAACTAAAACTGTTAACAAACTCTCTATCTTCACAATCCATAATGTTGTTGCCAATTGATCCAGTGGGGAGACCTTTGCTTTCTTGATGTTGAGCTTCAATCCACATTGAAGGCTGCAATGCTTGATCTGCAGCAAATGCTTCAAGTCCTCCTCAGTTTCAGCAAGCAGGTTTGTGTCATCTGAAAACACAGGTTGTTGTTGATTAATCTCCCTCCATTCCTGATGCCACACTCCTACTCCTCAGTTTCCTGGATGATCTGTTCTGCATATAGATTGAAAATGTGTGGAGACAGAATATATCCCTAGTGGACACATCTACCTGATTTTGAACCATGCAGTGTCTCCTTGCTCTGTTCTCATGACTTCATCCTGGTTCAAATATTGGTTTTGCATAAGCACAATCAACTGTTCTGGGGTTTCCATTCTTCTCAGAGTCAGTTACAGTTTATTGTGATCCACATAGTCAAAAGCCTTTGGATAGTCAGTTAAACACTGATAAACATTCCTCTGGTACTATCTGTTGTCAGCCAAGATCAATGTAACATTAGCTATAATATTCCTAGTACCACGGCCTCTTCTAAATCCAGCCTGCATATCTGGCAGCTCTCTGTTGATGTGTTGCTCTAGTTGATTTTGGATAATTTTCAGTGGAGTCTTTTTTGCATGTGATATTAATGATGTTGCTCAGAAGTTTCTACACTCAGGTCAGAGTTCTTTGGAATGGGAACAAATAAGGATTTCTTCCAGTCAGTTAACCAGGTCGCTGTTCTCCAGATTTTTTGACACAACTTAATGAGCACATCCAGAGCAGTGAGTGTCTGTTGTTGAAATATGTCAATTGGTATGCCATCAACTCCTGGAGCCTTGTTTTTTGCCAATTCTTTTAGAGAAACTTGAACTTCTTCTTTCACCACTATAGGCTCTTGCTCTTACGTTGTTTCATGAAATTCTTCTGTGTCAGTCAAATCTTTGTGTTGTAGTGACTCTGAATATTCCTTCCATCTACTAATTTAAAATTACAACCTTGAAAATCATATGACTATTTTTTCTTCAAATATGAAGGCAGATTACTAAAATTCAGGGATACTAGGTTAACAAACTTTATGGCATCTATCAACAATAATAACAGCAGGTCAACAAAAGCAGACTAACTCTTAAAGATAATGGAACATCTTTAAAATTTTTAATTGAGAATTCTTCTCCAAGAACCTAAGGAAAGATATTTTTGGGTAATGTTGAACTGAATTTTTTAGAGCAGCATTAAACTAGTAGCCAATTGGCTGGGCATTATTTTTAGATATGAACTGATCAGCATTGGACAAAAGAGTTCAACGAAGACCAAGATGTAAAAATCAAGAAAGTCATAACAGTCAAACAAACAGGAAAACCTTTGCAATATCTTATAAAAATCCCATAGAGTGGCAACACAGATGCAACACTTCAAGGAACCTCTTTCAATGGGACTAATCTCTCCCCAGGTTGTCCTAACAATTGTCGATACTATTTCTTGTTGTTTTCCCCAAACAGGTAGATGTTTTGAGGTTCAGCATTTGTTCAGTGATTTTTAAATATTAATACATTTCATAAAATTTCTGCCAAATTTTAGTTTGGTAAACTTCTTGAGAAGTTGAGAAGGGTGCAAATTTAGAATACACAAGGAAAAGAATACTTATTCATATGTTTCATTTGAAATTCCAGTAATTATTAATAAACACTTTAATCTGAGACCAAAGAGGAGGAAAGAGTACGTATAACGTGAATCATAAACATAGGCATTTGGCTACATTGATAGTAATATTTTTACTTATTTATCGACTAATTAATTTATTGGTTAAGTTTTAATTTGCTTGGCCCCACAGTCAACACCCTTGGCACCAGCAGCCAGGAAATGAAAGATGTATTACAATGGGAAGTCTGTGGTTAGAGACCTTGCTAAAGTGCTGAAGAGCAATAATGTTAGTCTGGAGACTAAGGTGTGTCTGACACATGCCATTGTCTATGAAGTCACTTGCTATGCATCAGAGATCTCTATAATGACTAGGGATGACAGAAGGAGAACTGATGCCTTCAATCTGTGGTATTGGAGAAGAGTATTGAATACACCACGGAGCTCTAAGAAAACGAACAGGTTTGTCCTGGAGAGGGTGAAGCCAGGCTGCTTCTTAGAGGCACGGATTTTGAAGCTTCATCTGGCATACTTTGGGCATGTTGTTAGAGGGATCAGTCCTTGGAGAAGGACATCATGCTTGGGAGGGTGAGGGACAGTGCAGGAGAGGAAGACCCTCGATGAGATGGATTGAATTCAGTGACTGGGGTAATGGGAGTAGATGTGTAAGAGACAGTGAGATTGGCACAGGATAGAGCAGGATTTAGGGCTGTTGTACATGGGGCCTCTAGCAGGAGACTCGCTGGCACATAATAAGAACAACAAGTGAGGGTGGAGCCTGCTCAAGGCTCTGGCTTACAATCCTGTTTTTAGTTGTTTTTGATGAAACATTCTTCTAGGCTGTACACCCCTCGGCTGTTCACTTGCTGTACAGACGTAACTCATGGTTGCTGTGAAGTTGAACATTGTGACACTAATGCGTCAAATGCAAGAATGGTTACCCATGATGGACAGTGTTTGGTGAAGCTCCCCAATTAAACAAACCACTTCTGAGATAGCTTGCCTCTGGAAACCCTGTGAACCTGGAGAAAGGATGAAATTTATACAAGTGTCCAGGTCTTTCATGCATAGAATCACTCGCTATGAGTCACCTACAACACAACGGTATTTAACAACAACAACCACAATTGGCTAATTAAATAGATAATTTCAGCAACAAAGAAAAAATACTGAGTTTATTTGTACGTACACTTTGTCTATAACTTACTGACAATTTGGGACATGTTGACAGATCAGGCGTCCCTTTTTCATAGAATAGGGCATGACAGCTTTTCCAAATTGAAAACAAATATGATTTGCTGTAAAAAGTGTTGACTGAGATTTAATAAATAAGTGCGTAAAGGTGCATGTGAGAAAGGCAGGGACAACACTGACACTAAAGTTAACTCCGCAAGAAGGGATATACCTTTAACTTGCTGGTCTTTCTAATACTTCTCTTAATCTGAA
>NW_006399897.1:2475408-2475896 GCF_000299155.1 Elephantulus edwardii | reverse complement strand
ATTTCTTCAAATTATTCAGCAGCAATTCTGTCAGGGCTAAGGTGCACAGATTCAGGTAACTTTTTTCCCTAATTACTTTCTAAGCTGGACAATGAATAAGAATGATAGAAGAATTGATATCTTTGAATTGTGGTGTTAGAGTAATGAATACTCCATGGACTGCTAAGGGGACAAGTAGTTATATCTTGAAGAAGATGCAGTCAGAGTGTTTCTTGGAGACAAAGGTGATAAAACATCATTTCACATACTTTGCGTGTGTTGCTAGGAGAGATTATTCCTTAGAAAGGGATACCATGCTTAGAAAAGGTGGCAGATATGGCAAAAGAGAAATAAACTCAACCACATGGATTGACATAGTGACTGCAACCATGACTTTGAGCACGTTAGAGATTGTGAGGATAGTATATGATAAGTCTATGTTCAGATCATTTGTTCTAAGGTTCACTATGAGTCAACTCTACTCAACAACACCTAACAACAACCTTTTG
>NW_006399897.1:2451983-2472502 GCF_000299155.1 Elephantulus edwardii | reverse complement strand
AAGTCCATGTGTATAACCTGCGTTTGTGTCTCTTATAAAATGTATTTGCAATGAATAAGTCATTGATTTTACAAAATTCAATCATTCTATCTCTAGCTTCATTCCTGTCACCAGCTCATATTTTCTGACTAAAATTGATTATCCATACTATCATATTGTTATCTTTCTAGTATTATTTGGAGTTATTTTTATAATCAGTGTAATGAATCTATTAAAACAGGATATAGTAAGAAATAGAATGTAGAATATGGCCGGAAATATATTGAATATGGCAGGAAATAGACACTAATAGAGATAATTTTTTTTTTATTATAATGCTGTTGCTGTGTAAGGGACACCAGGACCTCTCTGGTAGAAACCGACCATAGCTGACTCTCCAGGAGATTTTCAGAGGCATAAACCACACAGAGGAGACTGCTCATCCTCTTGGAGAGCAGCTGGGAGATTCGAACTATGTGTCCTTGGGATTACAGTGCCGCTTCTTACTATACTACTCAGTGGACAAGAACTCCATTATTTTAATGGTGCTGTTATTGTATTATGCCATCAAGTTAAGTATGATAGATAGAGGCACTATGAACAGCAGATCTGAACCCTTTTCTATTGTGGGCTAACCTCACCATCCCCGACACTCGTGAGCCCACTGCTACAATCACTGTGCCAGTCCATCTGTTTGAGGGTCTTCTTATCTTTCTCTGACTCCTCACCTTCCCAAGCATTGTCTGTTCATTTTCTATCATAGTCTACATTCTATATCCTGCTAGAATAAAATCATTACACATATTTTTAAAACAACTACTCAAAATGTTGGAAAATACAGATAATAGTATGATAGTGTATCTAATCACTTGTAGAAATAATATATTTGTTAAGTCACTCACTCACAAACTGCCTACTCAGAGTGACCCTCCATCAGATTTCCAAGGCTATGAAGTTCACAGCGATAGTTCTTATTTTCTGAACCCTGCCCTATCCTATACCAACTTCATCATCTCTGACACACTTGAGCCCACTGATGCAGTCAGTGCACCAAATCCATTTTTCTCCCTCAGAATCACCACTGGTAGACTCAAACTACCATGGCATTGGGAGACAGCCTTTTGCTTACTTAGCAGTGCACTCTCAATACCCCACCAGCAGAACTCTTTTCTTTATTAAATCAAAGTAAAAACTCTCTCTTTAGGTGTGTTTTCCTGTTGAGGCTTGGGGGGTGGACTGTTTGCTTGTTTATGGTTTTGTTCACAATTAGGTGTGAGCTGACTGGATTTGCCTTGTATTTAAAAAGCAGTTGGCCCAAGGGCAAGCCTTAGGCCTGGTTTTTATTGATTTGAGTAAAATATTCTTTTAAGTAGTATGGCACTGGTCTGTCAATTTTCTGTACAGAAAGTATTGTGTAGAGGTACTATTGGTTGTTGTGATACTAAACACTGTGACATTGATGTATGAAATGTGATAATGGCTATCTATGGTGGACAATGTTTTGTGGGGCTCCCAGATTGAAAAAGGCTTGGAAACAGGAAGAGTGTCATCCACTTCCAAAATAGCTTGTCTCCAAAAAACTCTATGAAGTTGGAGAAACAATGATAGCAATACAACAGGGTTCAAGTGTTTTGTTCTTAGGGTCACTGTGAGTCCTCAAGGACTCAAAGGCACTTAACAATAACAACATTGTTGTGGACTTTCCATTGAGTTTCTGAGACTGTCAATATAGCCAAAGGAGTTTGCCAGTGTTATTATCCGGCAGAGCCACTGGCAATGAGCAGATAAATTTTTGTTTATGTGATAAAGGGAGTTCTGATGACCTAGTGGATAGGCAGGTAATTAAAATCCACTAGCTACTTCACAGGAAAAAATGTGCAATCTCCTCCTATGTAATTTACAGCCTCTGAAAAACTACCAGAGAGTCAGCTATGACTTCAGTGAGAGAGAAATCATAAAGTCAAATGGAAAAACAACAATTTATGAAATAATAGATTATCTGATAATTGGCATGTATTGCTCTATCCCACATAATATTCTCTTGTATTGTAGCAATATGATTGATATGTTTAGTAGTCATTGATATGTAATAGAAACAAATATTACTTTTACTACGTTCATATATATTTTTTATGAAAGAAGACTAGCACCAATTAAAACTTCTTAAAACATCTGTATTAATTCTATTAACTTTTTTAAAATTTGAGTAATTTCTTGAATCCTATAAATCTGAAGATTTAATTTGATTGAATGAATTTAATATCTAAACTCTTCATGTTCAAAATTTTACATGCTTCTAAAAATTTATGGGCCTCACTGTGTAACAGATGGTAAATTCAGACTGAGTTATTTATTGGATCAGCCATGCAACTGAACCATTCTGGACAACACAGTCTTAAGATACTGAATCTTCTGATTAAAATAACATGCAGGAACAGATATAATTTTATCTTAGGTAAAATTTTATATTCTTAAATTATAAACCTGATGGCTAAAATAATTTTTAAAATGTGTTCTTTTCTGCTGCATCTTGACTTAATGTGCTTAGGCTTGGTTGTACATTTAATTTTCCCTTATTTCTCACTCCTACCAAAACCAGTGACTACTAAGGAAATTGTCTTTTTTCACATTCAGGCCCTGAGATATATTTTTTTCTTTTTTTTGGAAATACTTGTTTTTCTGCCAGTATGCCTGTTGATAAGGCAAGTTAGACACTACCATTCAGATACTAAAAATCTCCATTTCACTATGATATTGGTTAGTATAAGTGAATTAAATAAGATCATATGGATTTTCAGTCATGATAAACATGACATTATGAAATAGCAGCCTTTATCTTAAAATTCAACTTTGTTACTAAGTAAAACCTACAATAAGGATAATTAAAGAATTGGTGCATCTCAGCAATGGTGTTGGAAAAAATATTGACTAAGCCATAAACTGACAGAAAAATAAACAATACTGTTTTGAGACAAGAATAGCTAGAATATTCCATAAAAAGGAAAATGGTGAAACTTTGCCTACAGTACTTTGGACACATAATCAAGAGAAACATTAGCAGAGGATCACAAAAAAGAGGAAGGCCCTTACTGAGATAGATTTACACGGTGAGTGTAAAAATGCATTTCATAGCTACTGACATCATAAAAGCTTATTAACAGTCATGTAAAGTAGTGTAACCAATTATGTCTCCTTAGAGCAAAGAAGAGAAAAGGGAAAGTAAATAATACATAGAAATAATCAATCATTAGCACGAGTAGCTCAAAACTCGTAACTATCAATTCAGAACCAATTCATCACTAACTATCCAGTGAATTTTTGGGGTCTGTAAAGCACAAGAGAGGAAACTGTCCACTTTTATCACTTCAAGTCACTGGTGTATTTGAACTAACCAAGAGGTGCCACCTTTGGGTATGTAGCACACTTCCCTACATACTACACCACCAGAGTTTCCTACAGATCTAAGAGATCTTACAAACCACAACTCCCACAACTTTTAAGATAAAAATATCTTAATTGTAGTTCTGCTGGCTTCTCTGAAAGAGGTCACACTAAACACCCTGGGTACAATGGAAGATAAAAATGGCAAAGTTTACATGTGTGACAGGAACTGGTAGAACTCCTGAGACTATGACCTTAACTATCCTTTGAGTTTTGAACTTGATCCAGTCTTAGGATACAACTGTGAACAAAGCAATATACAGACCTATAAAATGAAAAATAACACAAGAGTAACTCAGTCCTTAGAATAATCAATCATTTAAAAACAAAAAGGATTTTCCAAAGGATAAAACACTTAAGGCAGGAAGACAAAGAATAGAAGGAATAATGGAAACAAGAACCAGAGTGTTCCTTGTTTTTCAGTGCTGTGTAGTATTCCATTGTGTGACTGTACCATGGTTTACCTATGCACTTTTTTTTCTGTTGTTGATGGGAACTTGGGTTGCTTCCATCATTTTTGCTATTGTGAATGATTCAGCAGTAAACATGGGTGTGCATACATCTGTTTGGGTGGAAACTGGTTTCTTTAGGGCTCCTAGAACCAGAGTTAAAGAGGAGGAAATAGATTATTTCTAGCAATGGTTGCAATCAGAAATCAATCGAACGTGTAACCTAGATGCTTTAATAATAATGGGTGACTGGAATGCAACAGTTGGGAAGCAGGAAGAAGGATCAGTAGTTGGAAAATATGGACTTGGTGACAGAAATGAGGCTGGATATAGAATGATAGAATTCTGTACAGCTAGTAATTTATTCATAGCAAATACCTTTTATAAGAAATGTAAATACAGACTATACACATGGATTTCACCTAATGGGATGCACAGTAATCAGATTGATTACATCTGTGGAACGAACCGTTGGAGTGATTTAGTATCAGCAGTAAAAACTAGGCCAGGTGCTGATTGTGAAACAGACCATCAACTGCTCATATGCAAGTTCAAATTAAAACCAAAGAAGGTTATATCATATTCACAGAAATCAATATTTGACCTTGAGTCTATCTCCCATGAATTTAAAAATCAACTCAGGAATATGTTTGAGGCCTTGAACACTAATAAATGAAGACCAGAAAAGCTGTGGGAAGATACAAGAATATAGTTTATGAAGAATGCAAAAAAGTTATTACTAAGAAGGAAGAAGAAGAAAATACAAAAATGAATGTCAGATGAGACTCTGACTATTACAGTTAGAACACTGAGAAGTCAAAGTAATGGGAAGAAATCAGGAAGTTAAGGAGCTCAATAGAAGATTGCAAAGGTCTGCTTGGGGAAGACAAGGCAAAAATATTATAACGAAATGTGCATGGAGCTGGACTCAGAAAATCAATAGGGCCAAACTCGCTTAGCATTTCTTAAGCTGAAAGACCTAAAGAATAAATTCAAGCCACGAGTTGCAATGCTTAAGGATGCTATGGACAGGATATTAAATGATTTAAGAGGCATTAAAAACAGATGAAAGGAGTATACAGAGTCATTGTAACCAAAAAAATGGATTATTCAGAAGAATTTCAAGAAATAACATATGAGAAAGAGGCAATGGGGATGAAGGAGAAAGTGCAGGCTGTTCTGAAGGACTTCACAAAAAATAAAGCCCCAGAAATTGATAGAATATCAATTCACATATTTCAGCAAACAGATGCTGTCTTGCACATGCTCACCAAGCTGGGCCAGGAAATCTGGAGGACAACTACTTGGCCAACTGATTGGAAGAGATTCCTGACAGAGTGTGGAAATTTTTTAATAATATCACTAATATCACACACTAGCAGAATCCTCCTGAAGATTATCCAGAAAAGACTTGAACGATAGATAGAGCACTACCAGAAATACAGGCTGGGTTTAGAGGAGGCCATGACAATTTCAGATGGATTTTGGCAGAAAGCAGAGAGTACCAGTAGAATGTCTACCTATGTTTGATTGACTATGCAAAGGCATTTGACTGTGTGGATCACAATAAATTGTGGCTAATCTTGAGGAAAATGGGAATCCCAGAACACTTGGTTGTGCTTATGTGAAACCTATACTTGGACCAAGAAGCAGTCTTCAGAACAGAACAAGAAACTTTACCTTGTTCAAAATTAGGAAAAGAGTTAGTCAAGGGTGTATCCTGTCCTCATATCTTTTCAGTCTGTATGCAGAAAATATTATTCTGGAAGTAGAGCTTTATGAGGAGGAGTGTGCCATCAGGATTGGAAGAAGACTCATTAACAATCTGTTATATGCAAATGATACAACTTTGCTTCCTGGCACTGAAATGGAGCTGAAGCACTTGCTGCAAAAAAAATCAAAGACTGTGTCATCTTCAATATGGATTGAAGCTCAACACCAAGAAGACACAGATTCTCACCATTGGGCCAATGGCAGCACCATATTAGATGGAGAAGATATTGAGGTTGTCAGCAATTACTGCTTGCTCATCTCCACAATCAACGCTCTTAACAGGCCTTTTTTTGTTGTTTTTTTTAAAATCAATATATTGTTTACATTTTCACTCAAATTACATTCAAATAATCAAAAATAATGTATAGCAATAGAGAAATCAGCTCCTAAAAACTTCTCTATGGAGCTAAAGAGTAATGATGTTAGTTGAAAGACTATGGTGTGTCTGATCCAAGGCATGGTGTTTTCAATTGCTTTATATGCTAGTTAAAGTTGGACAAAAAATAAGGATGACCAAAGAAGAATTGATGCCTCTGAACTATGGTTTAAATAAAGAATACTGAATGTACTATAAACTCCCAAGACAACCATTAATTAAGTCTCAGGCCTTTTCTTCATAGAGTCGCTATGAGTCATGCTCAACTTGAAAGCAATCAACTACAACAGTAGCAGAATTGTTGGATCAAATTATATTTCTATTTCCAATTTTCCAAGAAAGCTCTAGACTGTCTCCCATAGTGGCTGTATCATTTTATGTTTCCACTGTTGAAAAAAATTTGTGATTAGGCATTATTTGTACGATGACTGTCTACAATAAGAGGTGCAAAGTAAAGTGAACTATAGGAGCGGTGAGATGAGAAGGGAGGAAATTATGCAATAATGAATGACTTTTCTTTTTAAGTGGATGGGGAAGTGGGTAGGGAGGAATATGTACAACTATGAATGAATGAAAAGATAACTTTTATGTAAATGTTCATTAAAATCACAATAATAATAATAATAATAATAAAGAACCACAGAGAGATAATAAGAAGACCATTGTTATTATTTAGGGATTGTAATCAATGTCGTAAGAAAAATATGCATGACTGATTCAATGAAATACAAATCTGTATAAACAATCAAATCTCAATAAAAATACATAAATAAAAAATCTTTAAATTAACTCAAACATAACAAAAATAGTAATTGGGTAAAGGATTTGGAAATGTTTTATAATGTTGTACCTGGGGTCAATCTGAGTGGTAACCAACTTCAGAGCACCTACCCAGACTTATTGGCAATGTAGATTTATTTTTATTTAAGGGATTTAGAGCAAAAGTTCTTCTCCTTTAACTAGCTTAGCACCCCACCTTTGGACACAATTGCAATAAATGTGCAAAAACTAAAAAAAAAACAACTTAAAAAAAGTTATTCTCCTTTAAGTACAAGCATTCTATTAGTGTAGGTCAGTTGTACTTGACCTACCTACTCCAAAGTTTTAGTAAGCACCAACTACATTGCAGTTTAAAAGTTGTTCACATGACAATGACACTTTATTTTAAATAATTACTTCATAAATATAAGGCTGGACATTAAAAATGACAAATAAATGAAATAATTTCTCCAAGGTCATAGAGGAATGGGAAAGAGATAGAGTGTAGTTAATGATTCTAAAGAGTTCAGAGATGTCAATTTATTCCAATCTCATTTTATACAGAGATAAAGTTTGCGTTTTGTCCCATGGTAAACTATACAATACACAGTTGTAACCAGCCTCTATGTGACTACTCAGTTCAGCTAGTGCAGCCTAAAAGCAGAAGCAGACACTATATTAAAAAGTATATGGCTATATTTCAATAAAACTTTATCTTTTATAAAATTCTAATATTCTTTTGATTTTTTTAACTATTTGAAAAGATAAGATCAGATCTGAAATACAAATTCAGAAGCAAAACTGAAAACAGGCCAAGGTTTATCTGATTCTATTCTAGAACATGATATTTCCAAAAAATTCTCTGTCCCATACAAGTTGTCAAATGCTCTAACAAAAATAAGGCCTTATAATTATAGTTCTATTTATTATATGATGGAATTTCTATAATTCTTTCTGTAAGGATTAGTAGCAGACCAGTTATAAGCAATGTGTTAAGTCAATATTTTCCAAAATGCTTGACTTGCTGGATAAATAAGTTCATGATTTCTGGCATCAGCATCCTCTCCTTTGTTCAGTTCCTCAGCTCTTCTTTGTGTCTTGGGTTTGGTGGTTCACCAGGTTTCCCAGAGTCTCAACCTGTCAGGGAAGTAAACACGTGACTTATGTAGATATATAGGCTAGTGGGTCAGGACCCGGTAGACTGTCAGTTGTGATGTAGCTGGATGGTGACTAGAAGTGATGCAGACTTGTGGTACAGAGACTAGTAAACAAGGACAGACTGAAAGCAACTTGATGTTCTATCCCAAGGGAGTAAGCATTTCAAAAGAGAAAACCCCTAACCCTAATGTTCCATAAGTTTATATAAGCCTCTAGTAGGGTGGGCCTTGTATCCCATCCTAATGCTCCCTCTTTAATCCAATAAGTACTTCAGCACAAAATAAATAGTTAATGACTGGCCAGTCAAAAACATCTGAATGATAACCTTTAGACACTCAGAGATGCAGAAATATTTTATACACATTAAGTCATGTACTCATTGCAACAATCTCAAGAAGCAGGTAAGATTCTCATTTTGGTACACAGAGGAATGAATAGTGCTTTTTTTTGTCTTGTGTTATCTCAAGTCAGAACCAACTTACAGTGATCCTCCAGTGGATTTTCATAGAATGTAAATTACATGGGAGGAAACTGTTTATCTTTCTCTTCAAAGAAGCTGGTAGATTCAAATGCTCTGCATTAGTTTAGTAGCTCAACTCCTTACCACTAAGCCACCAGGGCACACTTAAATGATACTTAGACTGTTGAAATGCTATCTCAGATAACACTGTAAGAATAATTTACATTATAATAAACTTCTAAATCATTCTTCGTCCAATGAGCAGGGGGAAAATTGTTAGAAAATGTTCACTTTTCTAAAGGAGGAAGAAAAGAAACTAACCTAGATAAACCTATATTATAATTTTACAATGTTACTATACTTGGGATATCCAATGGACTGCCAAGAAAATAAACTAATTTATCTTAGAAAAAGTGCAGCCAGAGTGCTCCTTGGAGAGGAACTTCATACTTGGAAAGGTGGAGGGTCTGCAAAAGAAAGGGAGATCCTCAACCAGATGAATTGATATAGTTACTGCTGCAGTGGGCTTAAGTGTGTCAGAAGTGTGAGAATGGCACAGGATAGGACAGGGTTCAGATCTGTTCAAAGCTGCTATGAGTGGTACTGTACTTGACGGCACCTAACAACAGGGAGATTTGGAAAACTGACATTTTCAGGGTTGAGGTTTTTTGAAAAATAAATAAATGAATAAATAAAAATGTGCATACACTATCCAAGTTCATACTCGGTATTTTGTTGGATCTGTAATTCTTGGATTTAACAATCAGCTTCTCAAATACAAACACACTTTTATAAATGGATTCAAAATATACACAACTTATGCATTTCATTGGGGAGCTCTGGTGGCCTAGTGGCAAGAAGCTGCACTTCTATCCTGAAGGCTCAAGGTTCAGCTGCTCTGTCGAAGAAAGATGGGCAAACTCCTCTCCTGAAATTAACTGCCTTTGAACACCCTCCCAGAGCATCAGCTATGGTTTGACTCGAACTCCATGATACACAACAATAACAGCATGACTTCCATTATAGCAGTTTGTTTTTTTTTTTACCACAACACACACATACATTAAAACAATACTG
Source organism: Elephantulus edwardii (assembly GCF_000299155.1). NCBI lineage: Eukaryota > Metazoa > Chordata > Mammalia > Macroscelidea > Macroscelididae > Elephantulus > Elephantulus edwardii. The sequence goes on along the minus strand of NW_006399897.1, from coordinate 2,463,030 downwards.
ATGACTGGTTCAGTTATTTTGTAAAAAGAATGAGTACAGAAGGAAAGGTGAATTTCAAAGTGATCCTTAATTTCATTGCATTAAACACATATTGTTTTGGGTAAAAGTATCTGATTTTCCTCAGTAGAAATTAGATTTTTACAAGAAATCAAAATCTACTTCCTGTTTTTACAACTTTCCCTTTAGGACTAAATGGTGAAATTACAGCTAATTGCTACTGACTAGACACAATCCCACTGTGTTTACTGCTTTACATTTGTTTTATTTAACACTTGACCATACAAAACCTTGTGAAGTGTCTTAGTTACTAGAGAATCCATCAATATCAGGTAAATGTATCATTTATCTTTTTCCAAAAGTTTACAGAGAGGAATTATGTACATTTTAAAAATTTTGGCTCAAATAATTAAAATGAACAAACATGCGTTTTAACTTCTGTCTCATCAGTTTTCTAAAAGTGTTAATGTACTTAATACTAACATCTGTGGGTGTCAATTAAAACACAAAGGGCATGTACTAACCAACATCATTATGGACTTAATTTCAAATGCTAAAAGTACCAAAAAGTTTACAAACACACATAAATTATAAGCCTTTTAAATGTTTTGTCTATCTTTCAGAAGATTTAGACACACACCCTCACACTCACACACACAGTCTTGTATGAATGAAAAAAGTATATTGTCCCTTGTTAGGTAGTTCACTCAGAAAAGAAACTAGCTAGAAAAAAGAAAAATACACTGTTAACTTATGAAATGGGGAAAATGTGGATTGCATTGTGACTAAGATACTATCTTCATATAAGTTAATATTCTAAGTATTGTATACTAAGAAGGCTATAACTATGAGCAGTATCTTCGCTCAAAAAAACCTAATGTCCCCATTAAGGAAAAAGTCATTGTAATAGAAAGCACTACAAGAGTTTGAATTAGTGTAGCAAAGAAAAAGAAATCTTTTAGAAGCACATTAACACTGGCACAACCGCTCTTCTAGCATTTCAGTAATTTTATTGAAATAATCTGAGTCCAAGTTTAATTTACCATTAAATTTTATATTTCTGTGATTAATTTATTCTATGTTTCTGTAACATTAAACCTTAACTCATTACTAGTAAATAATTGGCATTTAATAAGTATTCATTTCAATAACCTGAAGAAGTATGTCTTTCCAATTATTACTAGAAATATTTTACAGGTTTCACTAAATATCTAGAAACATTACCACACAAAAGAATTCCAAGGACGTCATTTTGTGGGGAAACTGAGAGCTATAAAAATGATTTTACTTATTTGCTCCAAATTGTTTTCCTTTGTTCATTCTCAGAGGAGAGAGATAAAGAATTGACATTCATTTATTTAGTCTATCATGCATCATCTCTAGGGGGTTGCCCTGTAACTCAAATGCAAGCCCACTCAAAGAGTTCAAGTCCACAGTCAGCTCCTTGGGAAAAAAGATAAGCAACAACCTCCTATATGATTTACAGCCTTGGAAACTCTGTGGAGGATTAGCTATGAATTGATTCTGAATAAAAAACGAGAGTTTGACACAGAAAGCAGTATGTCCTTGTTAGGTAGCGTGGAATGACTATGCCTCAAAATGACTTATGCACAATTGATATGAAACGTTCCCTAAGCTGTACCACCCTCATGACCGCTGTCATGCTCAAGCCCATTGAAGTCACTTTCCATCCATCTCCTTAAGGATCCACTTTCTTTCACTGCATGATGTCTCTCTAAGAACTGCTTCCTCCCAAATATATGAAAATAAGTGAGACGAAGTTTTACTATCCATGCCTCTAAGAAACACCCTGGTTGTATTTTCTTCATTGCAGATTTATTTGTTCTTTTTGTGGTCCATGTCATATTCCATACACTTCTCAACACCACAATTCAAAGACATCAATCTTCTTCAGTTTTCTTATACATTGTCCAATTTACAGATGCATAAGAAGCAACTAAAAAGACCATGGACTAGACCAGGCCCACCTTATTGTTGAAAGTGACATACTTGCTCTTTAGAACTTTAGAGAGAATTTGATAGCAGATTACTCCAGTGCAAAACATCCTTTGCTATCTTGATTACTGCTTTCATCAGTGATGATTGTGGGTTCAAGTAATGTTAAATCATTGATAACTTCAATCTTTACTCCATCTATCATGATCTAGCCTATAGTCCCAGTAAAGAGAAATTTTGATAATTTTGATATATTGAAGGCTGTAGTCTTTGATCTTCTCTAGCAAGTGCTCCAAGTCATCTTCACTTTCTGCAAGCAAGCTCATTTGCATATTACAAGTTATGCATAAATCTTCTTCCAATCTTGTTGCGATATTCTTTTTTTAAAAAATATAATCCACTTCCTTAAATGTGTTGCTAGCATAAAGTTTGAATATATATGCAGAAAGTCTGCATCTTGGTGCACAGTTTACTTAATTTAAAAGCATTTCGACTTCCATTCTTCTATCAGACAACTAGTTTTTGGTCTATGTATATGTTTTACAAGAAAAAAATTAAATATTCCGAAATTCTCATCTTTCTCAATTCCCACCACGTATTCCTACCACTTGTCTATTAATCTGCTACTATAGTGGCTTGTATAATGCTGTGAAACTGAAAGCTAAAAGCTATGCCATTACTATTTTAAAGACCATTGTGGTCACCCATAGTAGACAGGATTCAGCAGAGCTCCCGACAAAGACAAAGAGGAAGGACGTGGTCATCATTTTATTAAACAACAAAACTTTGAAATTTTTATGAATAATAGAAGAATAATAGCATAGTAAGCATGTTGCAACTCATAGCGACCCTGTGAACAAAAGTCCTCGACACTTGCATGCATGACTTTCTTCATTTCACCAGGTTCATAGGATTTCAGGAGGCAAGCTGTTTAGAGAAGTGGATGTCACTCTGGCTTCCAAGCTTATTTTTACCAGGGAGTGCCACTAAACACTGTCCACCGTGGGTATCCATTATTGTGTTTGACATATCAGTGTCACAGTGTTCAGCTTCACAGTGACCACAAGTTACCTCTGTATGGCAAGTGGACACACCAGGGCTACATGAACTAAAAGACTGTTTGAACAAAAACTATGAAAAACAGGCCTTAGGGCTGTGGATTAGAGTCACCCATCTTTGGCTTGGTAGCATTGCTTTCAGTTCACTAGGCCAACTGCTTTCTCTCTGTGTTGTTAAGTGCTGTGGAGTCGTAGGCGACTCATAGCGACGCTATGAATGAAAATTCTCAACACTTGCGAGTGTGACTTTCATCCTTTCTCCAGGTTCATAGGGTTTCTGGAGGCAAGCTGTTTATAGAAGTGGATGTCACTCCTGCTTCCAAAGGTAAGCATAGTTCCTCTAAATTTTGCATAAATATTCATCCTACTATTTGAATGTATATTACAATGTGACCATAGCAAAATACAGTTTACTATTTTTAAGTTTTAGAAAACATTTAATTTTTAAATTTGTTTCCCTATAGGAAATGTTTTGTACTTCATAATTTTTATAATAATGCCCAATTTGAACTTAATTTACTAGTTATAGAAGATTTATAAGCATGATTGAAGTTCAATATCAAAGAAACAAAGATCCTCACCACTGGGCAGACTTGAAGCATTAGGATAGATGATGAAGAGACTGAGATTAACAGCTTCAGTTTGCTTGGTTCCACAATCAACACTCTTGGTACCAAAAGCCAGGAAATCAAAAGATTATTTACATTGGGAAAGTCTGTTGTCAGCGATTTCTCCAAAGTACTGAAGAGCAATGATGTCAGTCTGGAGACTAAGATGCATCTGATCCAGGTCATGGTCTTTGCAATAATTTGCTAAGCATCTGAAAACTGGACAATGACGAGAGACGGTAGAAGGAGAGTTGATGTCTTTGAGCTGTGGTGCTGGAGAAGAGATTAAATATACCATGGACTGCTCGAAGAACAACCAGATCCATCTTGGAGAAGGTGAAACCAGGTTGTTCCTTGAAGGCAAGGATTGATTCTGAAGCTCCATCTGATGGACTTTGGGCATGTTTTAAGGAGGGGCCAGACTTTGGAGAGGGACATTATGTTTGGGAGGGTGGAGGGACAGCTCAAGAGAGGAAGCTCTTTGATGAGTTGGATTGATTCAGTCACTGTGGTAATGGGGTATGTAGAAGACAATAAGGTTGGCTTAGAATAGAGGAGGATTCAGAGCTGTTGTACATAGGGTGTCTCAGGTGACTTGATGTCACATAAAAACAGCAACAATATTATAAGCCGTTGACAAAAAAAGAAAAAAAATAACACCCATCCTTGGTATCATTTCAATTGCTACTATAACAATTTTATAAACAATTTTTCTTATAACAGGAGAAAAAATTAATAAGGTTCATACTCAAACTCTTGCCTGCTATAATGAGTAAAGAGTTTTGCTGCCAACACAAGGTAGACTGTTCAGATCCATCAGCCTCTTGTAGGAGAAAGGTGAGCTCCTCATCTGTGTATATCCTCTGAAAATCTGTCTGTAGTGCTGCTATGTGTCAGTTCTGACTTGATGGCAATTAGTTGTTGAGTTATATGGAATTTCTTCCATGTATGATTTAAATCCTTTAGTGTCTTACTTTTACCTTTAAAAAAATTTTTTTTTAAGTAAACCAGTATAAAATACAAATTTTATTTTTTTTAAAAAAGCCAAAACAATTATTTTCTCCATCATGTACCTTTGGAAATTTTAAGATCGGTAAACTTTTCCAAAAGGATCTTCTAATAAGTCATCTAGTATCAAACTTTTTTTAATTGATAGACGGAATCTCCAGTTGTAGAGAGGCACAAGACTTTTACTCTCAATGTAGACTATACACTTTCAGTGTAGAATATATTTATATATTCAGTAAACACATCTTTCAAAAATCATTCTGTCTACTTATGCTAAAGTGTAAATCTAAAAGCTTGCTTACATTTTTTTTTCTTCAATCATTTCATACATTAAAATAATGTTGAAATAAAACAGAACATACTATTTAAGCATGACTACACTGTGCATCACTTAGATGTTGTTGTTGTTATGTTCTGTCGAGTTGCTTGCAACTCATAGTGACCCTTTGTGCAACAGCTCTAAACCCTGCTCTATCCCTTGCCAATCTTATTCACTCTGACATGCCTATTCCCATTACCCCAGTGATGGAATTTATCCATCTCATCGAGGGTCTTCCTTTCCTGCACTGTCCCTCCACTCTCCCAAGAATGATTTCTCTCTCCAAAGATGTAATCTGCCTTGTAACATATAAAATATGTCAGATGGAGTTTCAGAATCATTGCCTCCAAGGAGCATCCTGGTCTCACCCTGTCCAGGACGAATTTGTGTGTTCTCCTAGCAGTCCATGGTATAGAAATACTCTTCTCTAGCACCACAACTCAAAAGCATCAACTCTCCTTCTATCTTCCCTAGTCATTGTCCAGCTCTCTGATGCATAGCAAGTAATTGCTGTATCAGGTGCACCTTAGTCTTCAGACTGACACTGTTGCACCTCAATACTTTGGAGAGGTCTCTGACAGCAGACTTTATCAATGCAATTTTTCTTTTAATTTCCTGGCTGCTGGTACCAAGATTGTTTATAGAGCTAAGCAAGCTGAAGCTGTCAACAATCTCAATCTCTTCATCATCCATCATGATACTGCCCATCAGCCCAGTGATGAGAATCTGTATTTTCTTGATCTTGAGCTTCAATCCATATTGAAGGCTGCAGTCCTTGACCTTCTGCAGCAAGCACTTCAGGTCTTTCTCAGTTGCAGGAAGCAGGGTTGTGTCATCTGCATAATGCAGAGTGTTGATGAGTCTACCTCTAGTCCTGATGCCACTTTTCTCCTCATAGAGCCCAGCCTCCCAGATAATCTGCTCCACATAAAGATTGAAAAGATATGGAGATAAGACATGTCCGTGACACACACCTTTCTCCAATTTTGAACCATATAGTATTTCTTTGCTCTGTTTTAATGATTGCCTCCTGCTCCAAGTATAAGTTTCACATAAGCACAAGTGTTCTGGGATTCTTATGCTTCTCAGAGTCAACTACAGTTTGTTGTGATCCACAAACTCTAATGCCTTGGCATAGTCAATGAAACACAGATAGACATTCCACTGGTACACTACTTTCAGCTAAGAACCATCTGATATTAGTATAATATCCCTAGTGCCATGGCCTCTTCTAAATCCAGCCTTGACTTCAGGTAGTTCTCTTACTGTGCTGTTGTAGTGGTTTTTGGATAATGTTCAACAGAATCTTGCTTGCATGTGATATTAATGATATTGTTTGATAATTTTCACACTCAGTTGGATAGCCTTTCTTTGGAATAGGAACAAATATAGATCTCTTCTAGTCAGTAGGCCAAGTGGTTGTCCCCCAGTGGCACAACTTGGTGAGCATATCCACAGCAGCACCTGTTAGTTAAAATATGTCAATTTGTATGCCATCTTTCCTGGGGCCTTTTAAAAAATTTCATTTTAATGAACATTTACAGAGATTTTGGATTTTCATTCATTCATTGTTGCACTTTTTTCTTTACCCCTCTACCCCCAGTACGCTTCTCTCTTTGAAAAGCAAAAGATAAACTTCTTCGTTGGTATACAATCACCCCATCCCCCACCCCAACTCTGGCCCCCCCACACCCCAAATGCACTCCACTATGCAACCTTCATTCTGGATTCCTAGATAATCACAATATGTTATCATAAATCACTTTTAAACTGTTCTCTCCCTCATCTGTTTCAGTTCAGTATACATAATCTATCCATTTTTTCTCAGTCTTACCCCAACCCTGATGTCAGTCACTTTCTACAACAGTGACACCAAATAGCATTTGTCCCTTTGTGACTGAGATATTTTACTCAGCATAATGTCCTCGAGGGTCACCCATTTTGAATAATATTGCATGAGTTCCTTGTTTTTCAATACAGCACAGTATTCCATTGTGTGAATATACTACAACTTCTATATCCATTCATTTGTTGATGGGCACTTAGGTTGTTTCCAACTCCTAGCTATTGTGAACCAAACCACAATGAACATGGGTGTGCATATATCTTCTTGGATGTTAGTTATGGTCTCTTTGGGGTATATTCCCAGTAGTGGAATTGCTGGGTCAAATGGTATCTCAATTTGTAACTTTTTGAGAAAGCACCATATCACCTTCCACAGTGGTTGCACAATTTTATACTCCCACCAACAATGAATAAGGGTTACAGTTTCTCCACAACCCCTCCAGCATTTGTTGCTTGCTGTTCTGTTAAATTTTGCTATTCTGACTGGGGTGAGATGATATTTCATAGTTGTTTTAATTTGCATCTCTCTTAGAGCTAGGAATTTTGAACATTTCTTCAAGTGCTTGTTGGCCCTCTGAATATCTTCTTTGGTGAAGTGTCTGTTCATATCCTGTGCCTATTTTTTCAATTGGATTATTTACCTTTATCTTGCTGTGGTTCTCAAGTATTTTATAAATTCTAGATATAAGTCCCTTATCTGACATGTCATTACCAGTTGTTTTTTGGGGTTTTTTTGTTTGTTTTTTCAGAGTAGCTTGAGCTTTCTTCTCCCTCACTGCAGGCTCTTGCACTTAAGTTGTTTCATGAAATTCTTCTGTGTCCACCAATTCCTTTTGGTACAATGACTCTGTATAATCTTTCCATCACATAGACATTTTAAAAATTTAAAAATCACACCCACATTTATTTAAGACATTAAAAATTAAAAAAAGCCTGTCCAATTGAATAATTCTTTCTGGGTTTTATTAACTTTTTTATTTTTAATTCGAGTGTGGTGAGTAATTTATAAATTATATTTTTAATAAATAAATGAGCTTTTGTAATCTCTAAGAAAATAATTACGACTTTAATCAAAGGAGAAAAAACATTGATTTAACTATACCTTTCAAGTGACAAATGTTAGATTTCACTTAGAGAAACAGTGCTTATTTGCATGTCTTAACTAAGAAGTATGTATATTGATAGTTTGATTTTTAAGCACCAATGTCCATAGGTTCTTACCATATGATTGCATTTTACATTATAAATTTTACATTTTGCATACTCGTACATTATTAATATTCATGATTATTTCATTTTGATCTATTCAGTCTTTCTCCTACCTAAATGTTCACTCCGACTGTGAAGAGATCTATATTTGTTCCCATTCCAAAGAAAGGTGACCCAACTGAGTGTGGAAACTACAGAAGAGTGTCATTGATTTCACATGCAAGCAAGATTCTACTGAAGATCATCCAAAAACGAATAGAACAACACATCAGCAGAGAACTGCTGGAAGTCCAGGCTGAGTTAGAAGGGGTCATGGTACTAGGGATATTGTTGCTGATGTTAGATGGATCTTGGCTGAAAGCAGAGAATACCAGAAGAATGTCTATCTGTGTTTCATTGATTATGCAAAGGCATTTGACTGTGTGGATCATAACAAACTGTGGCTGACTCTGAGAAGAATGGGAATCCCAGAACATTTAATTGTGCTAATGCGAAACCTGTCCTTGGATCAAGAGGCAGTCGTCAGAACAGAGCAGGTAACACTGCATGGTTCAAAATTGGGACGGGTGTATGCCAGGGATGCTTCCTGTCTCCATACCTTTTCAACATGTATGCAGAGCAGATTATCCGAGAAGCTGGGCTCTATGTCCCTTTTCGATCATGCTGGTACCAAGAGTGTTGATTGTGGATCCAAGTAAAATGGAATTGTTGCTTTTGATCTCTCCTCCATCCATAATGATGCTGATCCATCATTGATCATATCTATTGATCTAGTTGTGAAGATCGATCTTCTTTGCTAAGTGTTTCAAGTCTTTTTTTACTTTAATCTTCTGATTAAAATAATATGGTTATTAGCTTTTATTTTCTAAATGAGAACAAATTAAGACTATGTTTGTGTAAATATAGGGTCCTGGTCCTTTGTAGAGTCACCTTTTAACTTCTGATATCATAGGTGTTCTACTCTTATGCAGTAACTCATTCTTAGTTTTCACCTAAATATATACTTTCTTTCTTTTAAGAGTTTTAGTATTCTATTTAAAACCATAATGAAGAGAATTGTTTAAAAAGAAAAATAAAATGTGATGTCATTCTTTTTTGATAGAAGTGTCTTTCTTTATTCATCAGTGTAAGTTTATTTGGCCAGTAAAATGACTTCTTAGAACTAATTTATCTTTCTCTATGTCCCAAATTGGTATGTTAATCATGATTTCCCTCATGCCATGACTATCCATGGTAAGGTCCTTCCATAGATGTGGCACAAGTGACATAATGTTTGTTATCAAATAGATATTTTCTGAAAGCAGAGAATATCAGAAAGATGTTTAATTGTGTGTTACTATTATTCAAAGATATTTGACTCCGTGGATCAAAACAAACTACAACATTGAGAAAAAAGGTGAATTCCAGAATACTTAATTGTGTTATGTAAAAACTTTAATACATAAAGAAGCAATTGTCTGAATAGGACAAATAACATTATATGGTTTATAATCAAGAAAAGTGCAAAGCGGGTTATCTTTAAAAGGATCAAGCAGGTGCAGAACAGCTGAGTCCAACTTCTACTAACTTCATACATGAGAACTTTTCCTGTCAACAACATCCACAGTATAAAGTTGATCCCTATAAGGTCAAACATGGACCCCAATCTGATAATCTACTTCTACTAATTATTGGGTCCAAAATTCATTGCAAATGACTACACAGGTTTTGCAAGACCTCTTTTACTCATAGTTGTGAAGTTAGGGAAACAGGGAAGAGGAGAATGTCATAGGATCACACAGTTAAAAAACAGGATAATGTCAGTAACACAAATGCAAGAAGTTTGCAGTTTAATCAATTGTCTAGCAAGCTTAGGTTCATAGTCATCCCAAGTCAGCTCTACCTTCAATCATGTAGCAAGCAAAACCTCTTGGTCTGGGTCTAGTTCCATCAGGCTATGGCTTCTCACACTCTATTCACAATCTGGTTAGCCCTAGCTCTTATGTTGGTCTTGCAGCTGTTGATGATTTTGAATGTGCTGATTAATAGAGAATCACATGTGCACAGTTGAGGGAGCTTGAGACCACACCCCCATTGGGGGCTAATGGATAGAAAAGCCATTTGAAAAAGCCTAAAACCAGAGTATACTTTCTCCATACCTATTCAACTTGTATGCTAAACAAATCATTCAAGAAACTTAACTAAAGGAAGAATGTGACATCTGAATTGGACAAAATCTCAATAACCTCCACTATTCAGATTACATAATCATGTTTGCAGAAAATGAAGATGACTTAAACACTTGCTGCAAGAAATCAAAGACTACCATCTTCAATATGACTTACACCTCAGCATCAAGAGAACAAAAATCCTCACCAGTGGACCAATAAGCAACATCAGGAAATTGAGACAAGATTAAAATTGCCAATGACTTAATTTTACATGAATTCACAAGCAATACTCTTGATAAAAGCAGTCAAGAACTCAAAAGGTGTGCTATATTGAGGACGTCTGCTTTTAAGGATCTATCAAAAGTTCTAAAGAGCAAGGATGTCAGCTTAATGACTAAGTTGTGACTGAGAAAGGTCTTGGTATTTTCAGCTGTTTTATATGCATCTGAGAATTGGACAGTGAATAAAAGACCACACATTGATGTGTTTGAATTGTGATGTTGGAAGAAAAGTATTAAGTAGTTTATATATTGTCAAAAGAACAAACAGTTCTTGGAGGATATGCAAAACAATGTGCTCCTTAAAGGTAAGTATGGTGAAACTTCTTCTAAGTTATTAGTTACTTTAGGCATATTTTCAGGAGAAAGTAGTCCTTAGGGATATCATGCTTGGACAAGTAGAGGTCAGTGAATGAGAGGAAGATCACCAGCATGATCGATTGACTACTACAACCAGCTTGAGCATGACAGAGATCATGAGGATGGTACTTGATTGGGCAAGGTTTAAATCTGTTACTCATGTGGTACTATGTGTCCTAGTTGAGTTAAAGGCACCTAGGAACAACAATCAATGTATATGTATGTGTTGTGCTTGTGTTTACATATAAATATAAATATA
>NW_006399897.1:2448342-2451735 GCF_000299155.1 Elephantulus edwardii | reverse complement strand
ATAAATATAAATATAAATATAAATATAAATATAAATATATAGGTATATATTCTAATCCACCAAATGCTTGCTAATATAACTTGCAGTCAACTTCATGGCAACTACCAATAATAAATAACAATAGCATGATTTAGTACTACTTTATTTACAACTGGTATAGTCCACAGACATTGTGAAAGTTGTTACAATTATTTCTTCATTCATCATATTTGAAAAATATAAAAAATACATAACTAGATTCAAACTAATGATCAGATGTTGCTATGCAATATATGATTAGTAAAAATAGTAATTTATAAGAAATAAAGTTTTAAAATGGCACAGGGAATTGTGCAGTATTCCTTAAGAACTTTGTGTAAAAGTTATCTTAATTTCAATTATCTAGATTTTGCTTGGGAGAGGGATGGTTTATGGATGTGTTTGTTTCACTGTGACATAATATCTAGCAAACTGGGATATATGTCATATGATACATTGTTTAATTATGACAACAATAAAGAAGCATAAGTGTTTAGGTTCCATTAACTCTTTCTTTGACACTTCTGTTATAAATATGAGGAAATTCAAATTCTCAAAACAGTTTTTAATAAACTTGGTTTAACCTAGCTCCAGCCTTATCGCCTTATATCATCATTTACACAATCCATATTTTCAGCTATCATTGCATTTAGTTGAAATCAACTATTATGCCAACTCATAGGTGAAGAATAGAATTGCTCAGTAGAATGTTTTAAGACTGACATTCAGAAACAGATTATCAAGTCTCTGTTCCAAGTTTTCTGAGTAAGTTGAAAGTCTTTTGACTAACATGCAACACTTTACCGTTTGCTCCATCCAGTGTTTAAACTCCATCTTCTAGCCAGATTTAACTAAATTTCCATTTTGTATTTTCACATGCATTCATTATTAATATATCTTTTATCTCTGGCAAATGACATCCTTTATCATGAATCTGCTTTCGTGATTGTGAGTCCCTGAGAACAGTTATTAGTTGCAGCTTTCTATTATCATATAATGTAATGATGTTAGATGGATCTTGGCTGAAAGCAGAGAATACCAGAAGAATGTCTATCTGTGTTTCATTGATTATGCAAAGGCATTTGACTGTGTGGATCATAACAAACTGTGGCTGACTCTGAGAAGAATGGGAATCCCAGAACATTTAATTGTGCTAATGAGAAACCTATACTTGGACCAAGAGGCAGTAGTCAGAACAGAGTAGGGTAACACTGCATGGTTCAAAATTGGGACGGGTGTATGCCAGGGATGCATCCTGTCTCCATACCTTTTCAACATGTATGCAGAGCAGATTATCCGAGAAGCTGGGCTCTATGAGGAGAATTGTGGCATCAGGATTGGTGGAAGATCTATTAACAATCTGCTTTATGCGGATGACACAACCCTGCTTGCTCAAACTGAGGAGGACCTCATGCACTTGCTGCGAAGGTTCAAGGACGGCAGCCTTCAGTATAGACTGAGGTTCAATGTCAAGAAGAGAAAGATTCTCACCACTGGACCAACTGGCAGCATCATGATGGATGGCGAAGAGATTGAGATTGTTCACAGCTTCAGTTTGCTCGGCTCCACAGTCAACAATCTTGGCACCAGCAGTCAGGAAATCAAAAAGCGTATTGCGATGGGAAAGTCTGCTGTTAGGGACCTCTCTAAATTACTCAGGAGCAACAGTGTCTCTCTGGAGACTAAGGTGCGCCTGATACAGGCCATGGTATTTGCAATCACTTGTTATGCATCAGAGAGTTGGACAATGACTAGGGAGGACAGAAGGAGAGTGGATGCTTTTGAGCTGTGGTGCTGGAGAAGAGTACTGAATGTACCGTGGACTGCAAGGAAAACAAACAGATTTGTCTTGGAGAGGGTTAAACCGGGTTGCTCCTTGCAGGCAAGGATTCTGGGGATTCATCTGACATACTTTGGACATGTTGCCAGGAGGGACAGGTCCTTGGAGAGGGACATCATGCTTGGGAGGGTGGAGGGACAGCGCAGGAGGGGAAGACCCTCTATGACTTGGATTGATTCGGTGACTGGGGTAATCAGGATGGGTGTGTCAAAGGCAGTGCAGTTGGCGCAGGATAGAGCAGGGTTTAGGGCTGTTGTGCATAGGGTCGTTATGAGTCACAAACGACTCGATGGCACATAACAACAATAACAACAATGCACAGAATGTGGATTCAATTGCTATTAACAGAATGGGGGTAGATACTAATTTTGTGATTGTTTAATATGATTATTTAATATGCATATGTATTATATGCCAGCAGTATAATAGCCTGGAAGGGAAAATAAAACCTTATTTCAGTTCTATTTCTTAATCTTTAAAATACTGCAAATTAAAATAATTGAAATAAATTTACAAATGAGAAACATAGAAGAACAATACAGCATTTTTAAAATAAATAATCAATAATTGTATGTAACTGGACAGCAAAGATGCCCTGGAAATCTTGAATCTCAAGGAATAGATGAAGGTATTATCATTCATCAAAGAAGGTAAATGGCTTACAAATTGGAGGTGGTGGAGCAGTAATACAATGACCAAATGCATGAAGTCATGATATTCTTAGGACCTCTGCTTTGTGGTATAAAGAGATGAACTTGGAGAAACAAGCTGGGAGAAGTGGTACAAAAATACACATTTTAATTGTCTAGAGGTGCTAAAAAAAGAAGTACTACAGTTAGAGACCTTTAACAAACAAAAATTTAAACTCTCCCAGTTTATTTACTGTTGTCTGTTGCCATTGACTCATAAAAACTCCATGCACAACAGACTGAACCCTTGGCAGATCCTTTGCCATCCTTAAACTCTCCTCTCTGCTAAAGTCAATTGTTACAGTTAGCATGTCAGTCTGGCTTATTGAGAGTCATCTTCTCTTTAATGTTTCTCTAATTTTCTAAGATTATTATCCTTTTCCAAGGACTGAATCCTTCTGCTAACATGCCAAAGTATATGAGATGAAGTTTTACCATCTTTGCTTCCAAGAAACATCCTGGATGCATTTCTTCTAAGATAGATTTGTTTCTTCTTTTGACAGTTCATGCTGTATCTGGGATTCTTCTCCATTAACATTAAAGTTAAGGAGTCCATAATAATAAAATTAGGATGTTATATGTAGGAAAGGCTTTTACTTTATTGTCTCTCGAAAAAGGTCTTGGCCGTATATATTATTGAACCCATCTTACTCATTCTCTCCCCAACCCCAAGGACAATCCCATTCTACAACAGTGGCACCATGCAATATTTGTCCTTTTGTGACTGGGATATTTCACTCAGCATGATGTTCTCCAGAGTCAACCATTTTGAATAATATTGCATGAGTTCCTTGTTTTTCAATGCAGCGTAGTATTCCATTGTGCGAATATACCACAGCTTCTCTA
>NW_006399897.1:2440059-2447582 GCF_000299155.1 Elephantulus edwardii | reverse complement strand
ATAGTCTATGTGTTTCCTACTGCCAAAGGGGCCCTTTAGAGTAGTGAGAGAAGACCTTCACCCTGAAACCCACAGCGTCCTTTTTCAGTAGGAAGTAGCTAAGAGAATACGCCATCCCCTTTTCCTTATGAATCAGAGTGAAGTCTCTCTCAGGGAGGAGTGATCGGGAATGGCAAGGGACACACTGTCAAAGGAGATTAATCAGAACTGGCTTTGACAATCACTGTGGCAATTGGACAATTAAAACAGACATGGGGGGGATAGAAGAATGAACTAGGGAGGAGGGTGGAGAAAACAGTGCAACAATGAATGAATGAAAATCCAAAATCTCTGTAAATGTTCATTAAAACTAATAAAATTTAATAATTAAAGTCTTTGCCTTCTTTCAATATCTGAAACTCCAATGTTCTGTAGAAATTATAATGTGTATTGGCCTTCCTTTGTATCTAGAAATTTCCCAGAACAAGGATAAATTCCCAACATGTGTTCCATTCTTGGATATTTTATGTTGATTGAGCTGAGATCACTACCTCTCTGTTTGTTTTTCTAAATTCTTTACAAATACTGGCATTTGTATTTTATGCCAAATAAAATTGTGACAAGCCACATCCCTGTTAGACACCATTGTTAATAAGGGAATTTTTAGATTAGGCCTGTGATGAAACCAAAGATGATGAAATAGAAAATGTTTAATAGTCTTACAATTAATTGGTTTATCAAATCATGGGAGATAACTACATAATTACCAAGCAACAGTGTTATATACTAAATGTACAGAATCATGACTCAGTTAGATAAAGATATATTTTAGGTGGGACACAGTCCAGTTTCAATGTATATACTAAAATACTAAATTTATTAATGCTTTAAGGAAATAGAAACCCATTGGAAAGGGAAGTTATTTCCCTAGAGCCTTTGGAAATAGCATAGCCATAATGACATCCTGAATTTGATTTCTAGTTTCCAGACTGTAAGACAATAAATATCATTCAGTTTAGGCTTACCACTTTGTGGTGCTTTGTAACAGTAGCCTTAGGAAATATAGTATATTAGACTTTGCAATATCACAGTTTAGTAACATCATTCATGAGAATATTTGTGATCCAGCTAGTCACTACATTTTTATGTTTTTTTATATGCTGAGACTGGCTTAGGACAGAGAAGGGTTTGGAGCTGCTATACATAGGGTTGTTATGGATCACAGGTGACTCCAAGGCACATAACAACAACATATTATATTGATTATTTTATATTTAAGCCTCTTGGTTAGAGTCAATAAGACATGAAGGAACATTCTTCTAAGTGGTACCACACTCTTCTGTCAATCTCTCTTCTATACTGAGGTAACCTGGGGTTGCTGTGATGCTGAACCTTACGCCACTGGGGTGTTAAATACCATAACAATTACCTATGATGGACAGTGTTTGGTGGTCTCCAAGTTCAAGACAGGTTTGGAAGCAGGAGTGGCAACCAGTTGCTACATAACAGCCTCTGAAATGTTTGTGAACTTTGATAAATGACGAGAGTTATAGAAATGTTTCAGGTCTTTTGCTCATGGGGTTGCTATGAGTTGTACTTGACTCGATGGTAGTCAACAACAAACAACAACCACTAATGCCTCCATTAAAAAATAATAAAAAATACTAAATCATAATATTGTTAAAAAACACAAGAGAAAGTAATAATGTCAAAATATATTCCCAAATATTTTTCTTTGTCCTTATAACCAACAAGTCCAATAATAAAGACAAAATCCTGTAAAATTGTCATAGAATGTGAAGTAATTGAAGAGCTAAATCCTATATGCCAACAAAATCTTAGGAATTATTTTTAAATTTTTTTAAAGAATAGATATGCTCTATTGAATAATTTTGAATAAGTAATATAGGCAGACTCTGAGTTATGATCATTATTAGTTCCTATATCTTTAAGCAGGATTTGTTAGTAAATCAGAAGATGTAAGAATATATGACTCCTACTTTAATATAGTAAAAATTCTGATGCTTTTTTTGTGATATAAAAGTTATACATGTATGCTCTTCAAATCCACCAGATGCTATGCTGAAGAAGGAGGGGCTATCTTCTCCTGTATCAATCAGATCCGAATTGACTGTACACATACAAAAAAAGAATAATAAAAGGGGGAAAAAACGTTGTACATGCACCAAGAAGATTGTGATGAAAAGTTATTCAAAGTAGACGTAGATTTCATAATTTCAATGTAATGTCAAATGTATGTAATGTTAAAGCACTAGTAGACATTATTTGTTTGTTGTTGTTGTTAAGTGCTTTCGAGTCCTTGATGACTCATAAGGGACCCATGAATGAAAGGCCTGAACACTTAGATACTTTCATCGTTTTTCCAAGTTCATAAAGTTTCCAGTGGTAAGCTATTTCGGAAGTGGATGACACTCTTGCTTCTAAGCCTGTTTTAATGTGGGATCTCCACCAAACACTGTCCACCATGGGTAACCATTATCATGTTTGACATCTCAATGTCACTATACTTAGCACCACAGCAACCATGAGTTACTTCTGTACAGCGAATGGACAGATCAGTGCTGCACCATTTAGAAGAACATTTGACCAAAAACAATTAAAACCAGGCCTGAGTGCCACAGATTAAAATCACCCACCTTTGGCTTGGTAGCATACTGTTCTATTCACTAAGCCAACAAAGCTCTCTCTATGCTTTCTATGACAGCAATTCTATGAACAAGAGATCTAACCCTTGCTGTATCTTACATCATCCCCACAATCTGAGACAAGCTCTAGACCATTGCTACAGTCACTCTATCAATCCACTGTGTTGAGGATCTTCTTTTCATCTCTGACCTTCCACGTCTCTCAACATGACGTCATTTCCCAAGTACTGGAACCTTAAACTGTTGTTTATATATACAGCACAAGGGATACTCTTATTCAGAAGAATCATATGATTTGTGATAAGACACATTGCTAGTGCATTGCATCTGTACCTTGTTACTAAGGTAGATGAATAGGTAGAGTAAAACCATCTTGTACTTAGTTTTAAAAATGTGCTCTCAACTGTGATATCCCTAGCTGTATTTACATACCCTATAAGTGTCTATGGTTTTATTTCCTTTATGCATAGAATATTAATAGATAGCATCACCATTCTCTTGTCTAAGAAGAAAGGCAAGAAAAGTAGCTACAATTTCTGAAGAAAAACACTGTTAGCCCAAGGCTCATTTTTTTTTGCAAGATTGCAGATTTCTTTTGAATAAATAATTATAGTTTCTAAAAATATATATGACTAAATTGTGCATGTGATTTTGTAGCATGTAGTATTTTGAAAAATTAAAGGGAATGACACAAACATTTTATGCTAAAACTACACTGTTTTATACAAGTGAATTTGGGTTTATGTATTCATTAAACAAATACTTATTGTATGTTTAGCATTTGGACATATTGATATCTTTTTACAATATTTTACACAGAACAACAAGAATCCAGCTTAGTAAAGCCAATTAAAATTAGCAAGAATATTGTAGAATGTAAGGAATATAAGAAATATGCATTATATAGATGTTTTCATATGATAAAATTATACACACAATATTAAAAATATTAATCAGTTTATGTTTATTGCCACCAATCTGTTCTCCATGAGCTTACTCCAGCTCATCAAACTGTCCATCAGACTATTTAAAGACAGCAAATCTTTATAGCAGAAGACTGATCATTTTTCTCCTACAGATCATCTGGTAGATTCGAACTGCAGACCTTTTGAATAGCAGCCCAACATACAACACACTATATCTGCTCATCTTTCTTCTAAATAACAAATAGCTTCAAGTTGATCTTTAAGTTAGAGGCCTGATACATTCCATACTTTGCCAATAATATGGGGTCTTTGAACATACCCTTACTCACAAATTACTCATCATAACCATCTTCAATTGCTGAAGCTTTCAATGTATTGAAAAGGCTTTAGAATTTTTTTTTTCTTGCTCCACTGTAAGGCTAACTAACAACCAAAATCACTTGTGTCAATTCACGTATTAAATTCGTCTTAGAAACTTAGAAACAGTAGGCAAAGATAACATACACAGTCCCATCAGACAGATCTGGATTTGAACCTTGTATCTGATTTAGGAAAGTCATATAATGCTCAGGTTATTTCACCTTATAATTTGTCCACAACCCTTAAAAAATAATAATTCTTTTTTTCTCTGAAACTCTGTGTCTCAGAAAAAGTTACATCTCATTTTTAATGATTGGGAATGTAAGCTTTTGACATTTGTCCTTTATTTTAGATAGGAGATTTTTTTAATAGAAACCTAATCATAGTAACTGAGGAAGTTTACTTATAGCAATCTGGGACATAATATTATACAATGATAAGGACAGACTTTAACAGAAGAAAAAAGAAAATAAAAAATATGTTGAAAAACTAATTTAATTACCAAATGGACCATCCTCTTATATTTCATATTGTTATGTGCCATTGAGTCATCTATCACTCATAGCAACTCTATGTATAATAGCTCTAAAGCCTGCCTTGTCCTGAGCCAATCTCACTGATTCTAACACACCACACCCACCCCCGTTCCCCTGGGCACTGTATCAATCCATCTCATCTGTGGTCTTCCTCTCCTTCTGAGATTGATGTCCTTCTCCAAAGACTGGTCCCTCCTAGCCATCTGCCCAAAGTACACAAGTCAGGAAATTAAACAAGAAAAATAAAACACCTACTGAAGTAACTGGATACCCACAAGGAAAATAATGAGTCAAAACGCCTATTTCACACAATAAGCAAAAATCAAATAAAAATGGACCAATGACCTAATTGGGAGAGAAAATGCATATGACAAAGAACACTAACAAAGGAGTAAAAATGTTGCCAATAGAACTATTGTTGTTTTTAAGTGCTGTGGAGTCAGAATCAATTCATAGTTAACCCTTTAGCAGGTTTTCAGAGGCTGTAAACCAATTGAATGGTAGGAGACTGCTCATATTCCCCAGATGGAGCAGTTGGTGAATTAAAATCCTCTCCCTTCACACTGACTGGGCAGCTTCTTATAGATCACCATAACTCTCATCACAGAACTGGGGAAAATAATTACAAATCATCCGTATGTTAAGATTCTGTTGTTTCTATGTTCTGGTAGAACCAATTTATACATAGCTAACCCTCTAACAGGTTTTCAGAGGCTACAAATCACATGGGAACATGTGGCTCATTGGTTCATTGGTCTCCTCAGAGCTGGTGGACTGAAATCACCTTATTTTGGTTTGACAGCCCAACTCCCTACCCATTAGGCCACCCGATAAGAATATGGTATACAGAATATGTAAAAGCACTTAAAACTCATCAATATGAATGCAGGGCTTAAAAAGACATTGCCCCAGAAAGATTACAAATAACTTAAAAACAAGTGGAAAAAAATATTCTTTTTCATCTTATCATTATTTCATTTCTGACTTTTAGCTGATACCCATTGGATTTCTGAGGCTATAAATCACATGGGAAGAGATTTCCCATCTTTTTCTATAGAGTTGCTGAGATACTCCAACTGCCAGAGATATGTGGCTTTTGGGTTAGCAGCCCAATTCACTATAGACTAAAACCACAGAGTTCCCTTTTATTAATCATTGCTTCCCCCCCCCACACACACACCTCACTGATGTTCAAGTGGAAAAGACTCATAGTGGATCTTCTATCCTGGGTTGTAAATTATGTAGAAGGATCTTACTCAACTTTCTTTTGATTTTATTAATCATTTGTATCTCCAATAGATTTTCAGAGGTAAATTCACTTTTTTAGGAGATTGAAAGGGAACTTGTCAAGTGTATTTGGGGAGAAAGACGCTTCAAATAAACAAAGTGGAAGACACAAAAAAACCCCAAAAAACAAAAAACCAAAGTGGAAGACATAGCACTCTTTGACCTCACAACTTATTAGAAAGCAGTAGTGACCAAACCAGCATAATACTGGTACAATGGCAGGCACATAGACCAATAGAACAGAATTAAAAACCCAGAAATGGACCCATCTATCTATAGTAAATGGATATTTGACAAGGAAATAAAACCTATCAAATGAGGAAATGATAACTTCTTCAACAAATGCTGCTGACAAAACTGGATTGCTTCCTTGAATAAAGCTGAAACTGGATCCATATCTCATATCATACACAACTCAAGGTGGATTACAGACCTCAGAATAAAGCCCCAAAACATGAAGCTCATAAGAGACAAACTGGGACCAAGTTTTGAAGGCCTAGTCTACAGGATGAAAGGACTGCCAAATATAGCCAGACATGCACAATCTTAAGAGGATAACATTTATGAATGGGACCTTCTAAAGATTAATTCTCTGGGCTCATCAAAACCTTTTTCCAACTGGATGAAAACAAAACCTACTGACAGGGAACAAACATTTGGCAATACAGTCTCAGACAAGGGTCTCGTAATGAAAGTTTAAAGTATCCTATAAGGTTTCCAGAAGAAAGACTGATAGTCCAATTACAAAATGGGCAAAACACATAGAAAGACTTTTCACAGAGGTGTACATTTGGATGGCCAACAGATACATGAAGAAATGCTCCAGTCACTTGCAATAAGAGATATGCAAATAAAAATTACAGTGAGATACCATCTTACCCTAGTAGCAGTGGCAAAGTTTAGCAGGGCAGCAAATAATAAATATTGGAGAGGATGTGGCAAGATACGGATGCTTATACATTGTTGGTGAGATTATAAAATGATACATCCACTCTGGAAGGCAATTTGGCACTTCCTCAAAAAGCTGGACATAGAAATTCCATATGATCTAGCTATTCCACTGCTTGGGAAATACCCTGAGAAAATGAGAACTGAAGCACAAATGGAGACTTGTACACCAATGTTCATAGCAACATTGTTCACCATCATAAGAACATGGAAAGAGCCCTGACGCCCAACACAATGGAATACTATGCAGGATGCAGGAGCAATGATTTTGTAAATAACTACCTAACATGAGACATACTGGAGAGCATTGTGCTGAGTGAACTAAGTCAGTCTCATAAAGACAAATAGAATGTAGGACCATTATAGTAATCTATGTGCAAGGATCCAAGGAGAGGAAGGTGTTTAAACATAGGGTCACATAATTTGATGGGTGGAGGGAGGGATTGGTAAAGGAAAGGGGAAAGGTCCTGCATAGAAAAAAAAATGTACATGAACTTTATATGTAAGCCAGTATAAAATTATTGCCTAACTTGAGAGGGACTGAAGAGCATTATGCTTAGTCACCTAACAGTCCCACAAAGACAAATACTGTATAAAACCATTGTTGTAGAATGAGTATGAGGATCCAAGCAGGGGGGATATTGGAAGCAGATGGGTGAGGAGGTGGTGGTGGTGGGGAGATTAATTATGGGGTTGTACAATTTGATGTGTGGGGACTGGAGTGAAATGGGAAGGATCTGATGTGAAAAACAATGTATTTGGGCAGCGCGAGGGCGACGCAGCGCGAGGGCGACGCAGCGCGAGGGCGACGCAGCGCGAGG
>NW_006399897.1:2433579-2434109 GCF_000299155.1 Elephantulus edwardii | reverse complement strand
GAAAAACAATGTATTTGAATTTTGGAAATACACTAGTACAAATAAATATTAATGGGAGGAGATGCTCATCTTTCTCCTCATGGTAGCATTTTGGTTAGCTGTGTGATCTGCACCACAGCTCTTTTAAAGCACTAAGTTTATGTCTCATTCATTGATATTAATTCAGAGCCTAATCACTGCTAACCCTCCAGCACAATTTTGAGGCTATAAATCAATCAGGAGGAGGTTACCCATCTTTTTTCCCAAGACCTGCTGGAGTTTTCTGGCAGAAATGTAAGGCTTTTGGATTAGAAGCACAATTCCCCAGTGAATATGTAATTAGATCTCCTGGTTTAAATTGTTTTTTGTCAAACATTCTTCTAAGTGGTATAGCACATTGCTGTACAGAGGTAACTCATGCTGGTTGTGATGATAAACACTGACACTGATGTACCAAATATGATAATGGTTACCCATGATGGGCAGTGTAGCTGATGTTAGATGGATCTTGGCTGCAAGCAGGGAATACCAGAGGAATGTCTATCTGTGCT
>NW_006399897.1:2386581-2432584 GCF_000299155.1 Elephantulus edwardii | reverse complement strand
CAGAGACAGTGCGATTGGCACAGGACAGAGCGGAGTTTAGGGCTGTTGTACATAGGGTCGCTATGAGTCGCAGGCGACTCGACGGCACATAACAACAACAGCAACATGATGGGCAGTGTTAGTTGGAGCTTCCTGATTAAAACAAGTTTCTAAGCAGGAGTGGCATCCACTTCTGAAATCACTTGCCTCTGGAAACTCTATGAACTGTGCTCAGGTCTTACGTTCATAGAGTCATTATGAGTCGTCTATAACTCTATGGGTCTTAGCAACAACAACAACAAATGTTAGTATTATGCATTAATTTTTGCATGAATTATTTTTCAGTAAAATAATAATAAAAATCCATTTATGAAACAACTCTAAGTATTTACTGACACATGCACATTCATTTGGTTGTCAGTCCATGTCATTGTTGTTGGTGTTATGTGCCTTTGAGTAAACTATGACTCATGATAACCTAATGAACAATAGCTCTGAATTCTTCACTATGTTGATCCAATTTCCCTGTCTCTTACACACCTGACACTGTAGCCTCTGTGACTCTTCCCTCCAGGCAACATGCCCAAAGTTTGTAAGATGGAACTTCAAAATCTTTGCCTCCCAGAAGCAACTTGGTTTCAACCTCTCTAGGACAGACCTGTTTGTTCTTTTGGCATTCCTTGGTGTGTTCAATATTCTCCAGCACCACAATTCAAAGGCTACTATTCTTCTATCATCCTTCATTATTGAGAAAGGAGAAGATGCAACATGGGGTGGCCAAATCTGACTTCTACCCACTAAATAAAGGGGACATGTCCCTATTAGTAATATTTATACAATAGGTAGCTGCTCAGTCAGACATGCTATTCTCCATGTTCCTGCACTCATCTCCACCAATCTTTTGGTTCAATATATGTTGTTGTATCACAGATTTCAATCATATCTGTGCTACTGAGAATGAGGTTTAATATGGAAATACGTTGGAGAGTCAGGGAGGCAAAGAATATCACCCAATGCAAATCCAGGTTTAGTCCAGAAGTTTCAAGCCAGATTAACAACAAAATAAAATTCCTCAATTAGTAAAATTCCTGGCTCAGTTAAATAACACACACAAAAAAAATCATCCAGCAAGGTTCTCCTCTGAACAGTTGTATATCAGCTTCTCAATCATCTTGGAAGCAAAGCAAAACCTATAACATTTATCTTAGGGCTCTTCTGGGTACATTTTGCACAATCTCGCCACAATGTGTCCATCACTATCACTAGAATCTCATTATCAGAGTTTTCCTCCAGTCTCCCTTAAATCTTGCTGCCCGGTGTGGGAAATACTGTTATCCTAGTCCCACAGCTGTTGATGATTTGCAGTATCATTTATTTGCGGTTAAGAAAGCTGAATACTAGAGGGGCTACATTAATGGCTAAAAAAGCCAACGTTTAAACTAACTTCGCAGTCGTTTTCCAACTCTCAGATGCATAGCAAGTAATTGAGAAGACTGTGGCCTGGATCAGGTACACCTTAGCTCTGTTATTAGATGATTATTAATAGTTGAGTTAACTAATTAGAAAAGGCAGAATATGTATTTAATTCATTGCCGTATTAATATGTTTGAAGACTTATGTTCTAAATGCTATCACAGGTTCTACAAAAGTTGAGCAAGGCTCAAAGATTTTGATTTTAGAACCTCTTTCATACAAAAACTTCTGTAGTTATAAACACTGACTGTATTAGAAATGGGGACAAACCCTCTATTTGTTCAATAATTTAAATACAAAAATAATAAATGTACTGTATTTTTAATAATTAAATTTTATTATAAAAATACTGAAAATAATGGCATTATTTCACATGTTTTGTTAAATTGCTTATTATCTAATTTAATAGAATGGTTCTCTGGTACTCTAGTGCTATGAAACTACACACATTCCAATTAACCAGCTTCTCCATGGAAGAAAAGATAGACAATCACCTCCCAAGTTATTTACTGTTTCTGAAAACCAGTAGAGGGTCACCTATGGTCGATTGTTACTCAAAAGCACCCAATAACAACAGCAGTTTTATAGAAGGTAGTCAAGGTTCTAATCTGCTTCTGCATTTCATCTATTGCAATCTATTGACTTTTACTAATGTCTCTAAAGATAAGCTTTACAGAAATACACAAATTTAAGTGGTTTTACAATTACTTTTTCAGGTACTTATGAATATTATTAATTATGGTGTTAGTTGACCTTTTTCTTTCTTTTTTCAAACACCATATGCAGCTCCGGAAGGTGGTCCCTCCTGACACGTGGCCAATATCCATGGAAGGAGGGCTCACCATCGTACCTTTAAAAGAGGATTTTAACTATTCCTTTACCAAGACAAATTAGTTCATTCACCAGCAGTCAGTAATATATTTAAAATTGTTGTCAATATCACAATTAAAATATTAAGATTATCAGTCAATAATTATTATCAATTGTCCATGTATATAAAACAATTGAAACTACCATACTTTGGGTCAGACACCTTCGTTCTCAAAGACACATCCTTGCTTATTTATGTTTAAAGAGTTTCTTTGCAGCACATCTCCCCAGCAGAATATTCTATTTGATTTCTTCATTATTGCTTTCATGCACATTGATTCAGATTCAAATGAGATAACATATTTGATAACCTCAGTATTTTCTCTATTGATCATGACATTACTATTTGTCTAATTGTGAAGATTTTAGTAATCTTTCTGTCGATGTGCAATCCATGTGTTTCAAATTGTCTTTGTTTTTAGCAAGAAAGTTTGTAAGTAATCTGCATGTTTTAAGATGTTAATGACTGCTTTTCCAATTTTGATGCTACACTCTTCTTCATATATTCAATTTTTTCAGATTGCTTTAATACAGGCTGAATAAACATAGGGAAAAGATAAAACTTTCATGGAGGTAATTTCTTATTTTAAATGATGTATTAGATTCTTATTCTATTCAAATAGCTGTTTCTTGGTGTATGAATAGGTCTTCATGGACACAATTAAGTGTTATGGAATTTCCATTTTTGCTATAATGTCCATAATTTGTTATAACCTACATAGTTGAATAAAATTTTATACTCACTAAAATATAGGTAAACATCTTTCTGTTATTCTGTACTTACAGTCAAAATTAATTTGATGTCCAATAATGATATCCCTTGTTTCAAATCCTTTTTTTGTAGTGCCTATGTTCTGCTGTGACCACATTTTAATTATGTTTAGCATAATTTTATCTGAATGCTATTAATGATATTGTTCAATGTAGTACATCAATATACAACAAGTGTTTCTTTAAATATTATTTGCAGTGTAGATTCTACATTTTCTTAAATCTATTGGTCTTTCTTGTATTTAAGATGGATTTTTCCTTTTTTTATTTGTTTTGCATGTAATAATTCGTTTACATTGTGTTTCATTCATTTACATTGTGTTTCATTCATTTACATTGTGTTTCATTTATATACATTGTGTTTTATTCAATTTTTCATTTTCATGCTATTTCAAATAACCGTACATATACAGTGTGTTTTACTTGTTAATTACTTATTCTTTATCTACCTACTACTAGCTCATCTATTCAAGCCTTCGTAGAATCTGGAATCTGTCCTATTCACACACACACACACACACACACACACACACACACACTCTGCCCACTAAACTCTGCAATCTTTTCCCCTTTTCTCATCCTCTTTTTTGTTTCCAATTCACCTTTTGGACATTTATACACATCTTACAAGTTATCTTTCAATTTTCACAATAATGATCTCATGAAATATTTTTCCTTAGGAGACTGATTTCATTAAGATTCATGCTCTCTAAATTCTCATTTTCTTGCTATTGTCAAAAGCACTGCTATAAACATAGGTGTGTGTGTGTGTGTGTGTGTGTGTGTGTGTGTGTGTGTGTATCTCCACCTATGTCTCAGTTCTGATTTCACTGGGGTACATTCTTAGCAGTGCAATAGTTGGGTCATATAGGATTTCTATGTTTAGCTTTTTGAGGAGTGTACATGCTACAGATGTTTGACCCAGTAAAACAGTAAAATTGGTGTTGGGATGAGTAAAAAGATGTATGGCAATGTGAGGGACATGTCTGACTTCACAGAAATTGGTTTTGTATTATTGATGTCGTTAACTATTACAGTTCCCTTTTGTGTAGTTGTCCTCACAAGGCCCCTATTCATTTTTGGAGATGAGTTGACCAGAACCCAAGAAAATGAAGATAACATTGTTCATGCTATGAGCTACTGTTGATTGTTGCAACATAATGGCTTGTTCTGACTGTATTTTCTTTATGGACACAGATGCTCACAGTTTGCCAACAAAGATTCTATAGAGAAAAGGCTATGTTTATTTCCCCAGAGTACTGGTTTTATAGAGATGGGCAAATTAGAAATTGGCAATATAAAATGGGGGAATTAAGGAATGAGACATGAAGTTGTTGACTTGAGCATTTTCACAAACGAAATTATTATATATGCTAAGGGAAACTCTATGTACGAACAGTGCTTAGGCTGTTCGTTCATAGGGTCGCTATGAGTCGTCTACGACTCAACAGCACCAAACAACAACAACAATAAGGGAAAGTTTGTTCTTCAAGTAGGAAAGCTAATGGCTAGAAAAACAAGGGAGTTCTCTGTAGTATTAAGGGTTTATTGTTCAAAATGACTAACCTATCCACTGACTTTGTCATGTGGATGGTGTGCACATATATAAATAGGGCCTACTAGCGTATCCATAAGGGTTTTGGTGAGACCAGCATGGTTTTAAAAGAGATTTTTTTATATTACAATTATACTAGATTATTTACAAAATTTGAATGCATTGTTTTCCAGACCAGATCTTCCAATTTCACAGACCCCCTCACTCATCAAATTGTACAACCCCATAATTAATCCCCCTCCCTTCCTTGCACAAAAGAGATTTTTGACCGAGGAAAAGAATATAGAGCATATTCAAGAAAGTGATGCTCCAAAAGGTGTTAAAAACATCTACCAACTCTTATATATAATATGTATAATATTTATTTAACTACTGTATCATTATAAAATACATGGAAGAAATATTGACAATCTCCTCCAATATGGTGCCCAGGCTCTGAAAATCTGCTGAAGGGTCAGCTGTGAGTTGGGTCCAATCTGATGATATATAAAAATGACAATATCTTACAAAATACATTTTTCTTTTCTATCTTAAGAATCTTGATTGAGATTTTGTTGTTGTTGTTATGTGCCGTTGAGTCGTTTGCGACTCATAGCAGCCCTATGTACAACAGTCCTAAACCGTACTCTATCCTGTGCCAATCTCATTGCCTCTGACACACCCATCCTGATTACCCCAGTCACTGAATCAATCTGCCTCATAGAGGCTCTTCCCCTCCTGCGCTGTCCCTCCACTCTACCCAGCATGATGTCCCTCTCCAAAGACTTGTCTCTCCTTCCAACATGTCCAAAGTATGTCAGGCGAAGCCCGAGAAAACTTGCCTCCAAGGAGCAGCCTGGTTTAACCCTCTCTAGGATGAATCTATTTGTTTTCTTGGCAGTCCATGGTACATTCAGTACTCTTCTCCAGCACCACAGCTCAAAGGCATCAATTCTCCTTCTATCCTCCCTAGTCATTGTCCAACTCTCTGATGCATAACAAGTGATTGCAAAAACCATGGCCTGTATCAGACGCACCTTAGTCTCCAGAGAGACACCGTTGCTCTTGAGTACTTTAGAGAGGTCCTTAACTGCAGACTTTCCCATCGCAATATGTCTTTTTATTTCCTAGCTACTGATGCCAAGAGTGTTGACCATGGAGCTGAGCAAACTGAAGCTGTGAACAATCTCAATCTCTTCACCATCCATCCTGATGCTACCGATTGGTCCAGTGGTGGGAATTTTTGACTTCTGGACATTGAGCCTCAGTCCATATTGAAGGCTGCAGTCCTTGACCCTCTGCAGTAAGTGCATGAGGTCCTCCTCAGTTTCAGCAGAGTTGTGTCATCTGCATAACGCAGATTGTTGATAGTTCGTCCACCAATCCTAACGCCATGCTTTTCCTCATAGAGCCCAGCCCCTCGGATAATCTGCTCTGCATACAGGTTGAAAAGGCATGGAGACAGGACACATCCCTGGCGTATACCCTTCCCAATTTTGAACCATGCAGTGTTACCCTGCTCTGTTCTGACTACTGCCTCTTGGATCAAGTATAGGTTTCACATTAGCACGATTAAACGTTCTGGGATTCCCATTCTTCTCAGAGTCAGCCACAGTTTGTTATGATCCATGCAGTCAAATGCTTTTGCGTAATCAATGAAACACAGATAGACATTCTTCTGGTATTCTCTGCTTTCAGCTAAGATCCATCTAACATCAGCTACAATATCCCTAGTACCACGACCCCTTCTAAACCAAGCCTGAACTTCTGGCAGTTCTCTGCTGAAGTACAGTCGTTTTTTGAGAATCTTCAGCAGAATCTTGCTTGCATGTGAAATCAATGATATTGTTCTGTAGTTTCCACACTCAGCTGAGTCACCCTTCTTTGGGATGGGAACAAATATAGATCTCTTCCAGTCAGTTGGCCAAGTGGTTGTTCTCCAGATTTCTTGGCACATCTTGGTGAGCACATCCATGGCAGCATCTGTTAGCTGAAATCTGTCAATTGGTATACCATCTATTCCGGGGGCCTTATTTTTTTGCTATTTCCTTCAAAGCAGCTTGAACTTCTGCCTCCATCACTATAGGCTCTGGCTCAAATGGTATTTCATTAAATTCTTCTGTATCTGCCAATTCTTTTCGATACAATGACTCAGTATATTCCTTCCATCTTCTTTTGATACCTCCTGGATCATTTAACAATCAGCCTACAGCATCCTTGATTGTAGCAACTCGAGGTTTGAATTTGTTCTTCAGTTCCTTGAGCTTAAGAAATGCTGAACGAGTTCACTCACTCCTCTCAGATGGAGATTTTAGTTAATGAAATATTTGTAGGTATTTAATCTCTATAGATGGATGCCACTTTCACCTTATTTATACTTTATATATTCTTCATATTATTTATTAATATTAGTCTTTATATATTCCCCATCATCATATTTCTCCTTCTTTTCTTTACTTCTCATTTTTACACCTTCAAACTGAATCATTCCAGTTCAACTCTCTGCTGAGTATTTACATTTCTACTCCAGATATATTTTGTCAGAATCTATGGTTTAATAAAAACATAGGAGATTCTTAAATATCTTTTTGCATATATAAGATTCACCTGGGGATCTTGTTAAATTAGAATCTGCTTCAGTGTTTGTGGGGTGGGAATTTTCAATGGATGATTAAAACAGAAAGAACCAATTCAAAATTTTCCTTTCTTCTTTCATTATTATTAGTACTTCAACCAAGGACTTAAGAACAAAGAAGATAGTGAAACTGATGCAGGATCAGGAAGGGTTTGGATCCTATGTTCTTGAAGTCACTGTCAGTTGGAGTTGAATCAATGACTTCTAACAAAGAACTTCAAATTAATAATTCTTGTTTTTACATGCCATTGAGTAAGAATCAATGCATAGCTGAATCTTTAGCAAGTTTTCAGAGGCAGTTATATCACATAAGAAGAGATTGTCCGTCTTTTTCCTGCAGAACTGCTGGTGAATTCAAATTCTTTGCCTTAGGGTTGGCAAGGCAATCCCTTACCACTAAGCTAA
Source organism: Elephantulus edwardii (assembly GCF_000299155.1). Taxonomy (NCBI): domain Eukaryota; kingdom Metazoa; phylum Chordata; class Mammalia; order Macroscelidea; family Macroscelididae; genus Elephantulus; species Elephantulus edwardii. The sequence continues at coordinate 2,424,917 of NW_006399897.1, read as the reverse complement.
ATTCTTGATGACTCCTAATTTTCTGTTTGTTCTTTTACCTACAAAACTACATTAAAATCATGCTTAGCCCTGTTAGTGATCAATATGTGCTATGTAAATAAGCTGTTGTACTATCTCCCACCACATCACTTCAAATACTTTCAGATCCAAAGAGAATTTTCAAACACAGAAAGTTCAAATAGAGAAAGCTTCACTGAAAGTACAAAAACACATCGGGAATTGATTCCCCACTCTATTTTATGTTGTACTTGTCTATTTATAAAATTCATAAACATTGTTTTGCAAACCAGATATTCCCTATTTCCTTCACCCACCCTCCCTCCACTCATCAAATTGTAGAGTTGAACAGAAGATTCCAGAGGGCAGCACAAGAAGACAAAATTAAGTATTGCAGTGAAATATGCAAGGAACTGGAGCCACAGAATCAAAAGGGCCAGAATTGCTCAACATTTCTTAAGCTGATGGAACTGAAGTACAAATTAAAACCTCAAGTTGCAATATTTAAGGATGCTTTGGGTAGAATATTAAGTAATCCAGTAAGCATTAAAATAAGATGGAAAGAATATGCAGGGTCATTGTACAAAAAGAACTTGGCAGACACAGAGGAATTTCATGAAACAATGTATGAACAAGAGCTTGTGGTGATGAAGGAAGAAGTTCAAGCTGCTCTGAAAGAATTAGCTAAAACAAGGCCCCAGGAATTGATGGCATATTGACATACCTATTGACATATTTCAACAAAGAGATGCTGCCCTGGATGTGCTCACTAAGTTGTGCTAAGAAATCTGAAGGAAAACCGACTGACCTACTGATTAGAAGAGATCTATATTTGTTCCCATCCCAAAGAAAGGTGATCCAATAGAATGGAAAAATTATTGAATATTATCACTGATATTACATGCAAGCAAGGTTCTACTAAAGAACATTACGTTAACAGAGAACTTCCTGAAGTGTAGCCTGGATTATAAGAGGCAATGGCACTAGGGATATTATAGCTAATGTCATTTAGATCTTGGCTGAAAACAGAGAGTACCAGAGGAAGAATGTCTATCTGCGTTTCATTTACTATGGAAAGCATTTGACTGTATGAACCACAAAAATCTGTGGCTGATTCAGTAGAATGAGAATCCAGGACACTTGATTGTGCTTATATGAAACCTATACTTGGGCCAGGAGGCAGTTATCAGAACAGACCAAGGAAACACTTCAAAACCGGGAAGGGTGTGTGCCAAGGATTTGTTCTATCTCCATGTCTTTTCAATTTAGATGAGGAACAGATTATCTGGCAGGCTGGGCTCTATGAGGAGAAAAGTGGAGGTAGACACAGCAACAATCTGCATTATGCAGATGATACAACCCTGCATGTTGCAACTGAGGAGGACCTGAAACACTTGCTGTAGAAGGTCAAGGGACTGCAGCCTTCAATATGGACTGAAGCTCAACATCAAGAAAGCAAACATTCTCACCACTGGCTGATTGGCATCATTATGACAAATGATGAAGATATTGAGATTGTTGATAGCTTCATTTTGCTTTGCTCTTCCATCAATATTTTTGGTACCAGCAGCCAGTAAATTTAAAAAATGAGTTACATTGGAAAAGTCTGCTGTCAGAGACCTTTCCAATGTATTGAAGAGCAACGATGTCAGTCTGGAAATCAAAGTGCACCTGATACAGGCCATGGTCTTTGTCATTACTGGCCATGCATTACATAGCTGGACAATGGAGAGTTGAAGCCTTTGTGTTGTGCTGTTGGAGAAGAGTGTTGAATATAAAGTGCACTGCTAAAAGAACAAACAAGTGTGTCCTGGAAATGGTGAAGCCAGGCTGCTCCTTTGAGATAAGAATTCTGAAGCTTCATCTGACATAATGTTGGATATGTTTCAAGTCAGGATCAGTTCTTGGAGAGAGATGTCATGCTTGGGAGGATGGAGGGACAATGCAGGAGAAGAGGACCCTTGATGAGATGAATTGATTCAGTCACTGTGGTAATGGTGATAGGTGTGTTGGAGATAGTAAGACTGGCAAGGGGGTAGAGCAGGGTTTAGGGCTGTTGTACATAGGGTCACTATGTGTTGCAGGGGACTTGATGACACGTAACAACAACGATTTCCACTGCCTCCCCCACTACCTATCCTCAGCCTTATGTGTTTTGAAGAAAGTATGGCCAGATCAAGTTTTTATTGATAATTTAATTTCTTTATAAAATCTTACTTTAAGTTGTTAAAAAATTTCTGAGTAATTGTGGCATATATATATATATATATATATTCACACAATGTATATATTCATGTTTAGAAATACTTTTAGAAATCTTATAGCATAGATAAATATGCTAATGCTAATGATATGTGACAGTAAATTATGCCAAATAGAACAAGGTAAATGTGTTTAATAAGAATTTAATTCCTTTTATGTAAATTTGGGGCCCATGAAGCATATAACCAACACAAAGTTATACCCTTGATGGAATTTTATTAATTTAAATTGGATATATTTTTAAATGTCTTAATTTGTTTAAAAATATTGTTTAAAGCTGCCAACCAAAAGATAATGACTCTGTAGAATTTGTAATTCACCACCTTCTTCCCAGAAATAAAAAAAAAATAGATGATCTCTCCTAGTATAATTTACATCCTCCAAAAGCTCACTGGAGGGTTAGTTATGAGCAATTTACAACTTGACACTGACTTTGAGATTTTAGAGTGTTTTGGTTTTTTTGTAGCTCCTAGTGGGTCTTTTGACATTTTCATCAAGTACCATCAATTTAGCTTTTCCTCCAGCGTGGTTTTAGAGGCTGTAAATTATGAAGAAGGAGATTCTTAGAATCAAATTTTAAGGTTTGTAGTTACTGTTTATCAGCACAAAAATATTTAATTAATACTATTTGAAGCAAATTATAAAACGTGTAAAAAGGTAATTTGTGGACCAAATTGGGCCCTTCAAACTATTTTTAGAGCTATTCTTCATTTATTATATTCTACTTTGTAACCACAAGAAGATAATGATTTTTTAAATTTTGAGTTATTATCAGAAGTAATTTTAAGAACTCAGAGATAAAATAAAATTAATTTATTTGCCCTTACACACACATTCTTACTCTAAGGAATCCTAAAATGCCACATAGATTAGCGGAGAAATAAGCTGTTGTTGTCTTAAAATATATTTCTTTGTTGCATTCATACAGCTAACCCTTTAGGGTATTGACAGCCTATTATTTTTCTTATGTGTCATCTTTATCCAGGAAATTGAAAGAACAACTAATTATATCCTTTTGCAAATGAGTTCAGCAGAATGTCTTTTGTTCAACACAATTTTTATGTCTATCCAACATAACTGAAGAATTACTTATGAATTGTGTTGTGTGTGTACACACTTTATCGCTTATGTAGCTTTTGTGTGTATGCTGGATTGCACAAAACAGTGGCTACAAATTGAACCAGATTATTTTGAACATCTTTATAGAATCTATGCCTTTCTTTTTTCTTTCATATAGCTTGTGCTTTTATGATAGGATTGTCAATAACTATTCTTAAAGTTTGTAGAAATACTGTTGGGAAAGGGTAAAGGAACAAACAACAAATGTGATTTCATACAAAATAATGGTAGTAGAAAGCATACTTTTTAACCTGGTAAAAACATTTCCTCATCTCTCTCCCATATTGTAGTACCTTTTCATAAATCATTTTATAAACAAGTCCAGTTGTACCATCCATATGTATAATTGTGGCATCAAATGTATACAACAGCACTGAATATCAAAAGAAATATTGATATTCTAAACACACACTTGAGGTGGAATTCTCAGTTATTTTCAGAAGAGAGGGAAATAAACAAAAATATTAATTATTGACATAATTTCTTTATTAAACACCACACAATAATTAGTGGTAAGAGCCATGGAGGTGGGAAATATTCAAGTGAAAGAGAGTCAATCAGAACTATCTAAATAGTTCATATTAAAAAATAAAACACATTGCAGTGAAGGTTAACTCATCACAATCCTTCATCAAAACCAGAGGGCTGTAAATCTTTATATAATTAGACAGTCTGTTTTTCTCCTAAAGAGTGGCTACAAGATTCAAACTGGTGACTTTTTAATTATTAGTCCAATAAGTAGCCAATTACTTTTCCATGCTTAATCTGGATAATAGATGCCGTTTGTTTGACAGGTAAGTCTTATGTTTTTACTTCATGATCTATTTTTGCTTCTCTTATTTCATATTAAATCATTCTGGTTTCAGAAATAGCAGTGAAACAGAATATTTAGGGAATGAATGAGCCTAATATTTCTCCAGCATTTTTGTAATAAATTGCACTAGTTTGTAGGGAGTTGTACTGCTAACCCTAAGACAGCACTACTCTAATAATTTGAGTCTACCAACCACTACAAGGTAGAAAGATAAGCAGTTTCCTCTACTGTGATGTATGCTTTGAAAACCTATTGGAACTCAGCAGGTCTGGAGCAGAGATAACACAAGTTCTCTTCCAGAGGACTCCATAGCCACAGAGAACTTTGCTGCAGGATCAAAGAGTAAAGAACAGAAAGAAGTAAGGTAATTTCTCAGGTTCCCCTTTGGGTATGTTCTCAAGCTGCTGTGATTTCCAGGCACCCCCTAGAAAATGCAGAGTTAGTTCCCTTCACAGGGAACTCTATAACCATAAAGAACTCAGCTGTGGGACAAAAGACCCCCCCACCCCCCACCCACCAATTCCTTCCTGGTGTATTCCGCAGCCACAGTAAACATTCCTGCCTCCAGGGGGACCAAAGAGGAAATACCAGAGGCAGAGCAAGTTAAGTTCACGGTGGGCTCCCCAGCTCCAGTTAACTTTGCTTCAGGACCAGAGAAGAAGGACCATAGGCAGGATGAGTTGCCCTCCCCTTTTCTATTGGAATATGGAGCTCCCAAATTGAAGCAAGTCTTTTCATGAGCCCAGGAACCAAAGGGATGGTCAAGCAGGGTAAGTTGTCCTTCCTTCCTATGGAGTAATGAGTTCTCCAGCCAATGTTGTTAGACCCAGGACCTGGTAGGGCCCCAAGCTAGAAAAACTCTATCACAGGAATGACACTAAAATAAAATCAGACTATTGCATACCCTACACGAAACCAAAGCAAGATATCACCCTAAAATAATGATCAAAACACAGATCATTTGATCTCCTGAAGCCAAAAGGTCTTACGAAACTTTCTGACTTAGAATTCAAAAGAACAATGGTCAAGTATTTTCAATGAACAAAAGAAAAAACTCAGAAAATTACAGGCTAAGATGAACCTACAGATGAACATAACTGAAGAGATGAAGCTCACATTCAGTGAAATAGAGTACTCAGGAGTTATCTACTGGAGAAAAAAGAATAAAAAAGGAAAGAAAATGAAAAAGTATAAGAATAACGTGAGGCACCATCAAGAGGATAAATGATATTCCAGAAAAGAAGATGCCTCCCCCCAAAAAAAGTACTGAGAAAATTGTGGAAGAGTTGCCAGAAGAAAACTATCTAGATATAATGAAGACTTAGAGAATGTATATATATATATATATATATATATATGCTGAATAAAACCCATATAGCATAGATACCAAAAATAAACTCCAAGGCATATCATAGTCAAATTTACCAGGATCAAAGGGAATTCTTAAAGCAGCTATTGACAAATGAAGAGTAATCTATAAATTAAAGCAAATGAGATTAATGTCTGAGCAGAAACCATATGAGCAAGAAAACAGTGGAATGACATATATCAAGGATTCAAAGAACACAGCTGTCAACCAAGAATATAATACTTAGCAAAACTTTCCATCAAATATGCAAAAGAGATCAAGATATTCTCAGAAAATCAGAAACTAAGAGAGTTAGTGAAAATAAGACGAATGCTTCAGGAAATACTGAAGGAAGTCATTCTCACAGAGATACTATAGAAGGGAGGATATATTACTTTAACATAGCAACACCATAAAAATAACCCACCAAAATTATAACAATAAAACCTTGCCTCTCTAGAAGGACATTGAATGTGAATCATTTAAATGCATTAGTGAAAAGAAAGAGTTGTTGCTGTTGTTGTTATGTGTTATCGACTGGCTTGTGATCCATAGCCACCCTGTGTACAGCAGCCCTAAACTCTGCTCTGTCCCGTGCCAATTGCACTGTCTCTGACACTCCCATCCCAATTACCCCAGTAACTGAATCAATACACCTCATAGAGGGCCTTCCCCTCCCTCCTGCACTGTCCCTCCACCGTCCCAAGCATGATGTCCTTCTCCAAGGACCGGTCTCACCTTAGAACATGTCCAAAGTATGTTAGACAGGGCCTCAGAATCATTGCCTCCAGGAGCCACCCACCCGGTTTAACCCTTTCCAGGATGAATCTATTTGTTTTCCTAGAAGTCCATGGTACTCTCAATACTCTTCTCCATCACCACAGCTCAAAGCATGAATTCTTCTATCTTCCTGGGTTATTGTCCAACTCTCTGATGCTTAACAATTGATTGCAAAGACCACGGCATTTATCAGATGCACCTTAGTCTCCAGAAAGATACCATTGCTCTTCAGTACTTTGGAGAGGTCCCTAACAGCAGACTTTCCCATGGCAATACGTTGTTTTTTTTTTAATTTCCTGGCTACTGATGCCAAGAGTGTTTACTGTGGAGCCAAGCATACTAAAGCTGTGAATAATCTCAATCTCTTCACTATCCATCCTGATGCTGCCTAATGGCCCAGTGGTGAAAATCTTTGTCTTCTTGACATTGAGCCTCAATCCATGTTGGAGGCTGCAGTCCTTGACCATCTGCATCAAGTGCTTCAGGTCCTTCTCAGTTTCAGCAAGCAGGGTTGTGTCATTTGCATAACACAGATTGTTGATAGATCTTCCACCAGTCTTGACCCCACATTTCTCCTCATAGAGCCCAGCCTCTAGGATAATCTGCTCTGCATACAGGGGAAAAGGTATGGAGCTAGGACGTATCCCTGGCATATGCCTTTCCCAATTTTGAACAGTGTTCCCTTGCTCTGTTCGGATGACTGCCTCCTGGTCCAAGCATAGGTTTCTCATTAGAACAATCAACTGTTCTGGGATTCCCATTTTCTCAGAGTCAGCCACAGTATATTATGATCCACACAGTCAATTGCCTTTGCATAATCAATGAAACACAGATATACATTCCTCTGGTATCCCCTGCCTTCAGCTAAGATCCATCTAACATCAGCCACAATATCCCTAGTACCACAACCCCTTCTAAACCCAGCCTGGATTTGGCAGTCCTCTGCTAATGTGTTGTTCCAGTCGTTTATGGATAATCTTCAATAGAATCTTCCTTCCATGTGAAATCAATGAGATTGTTCTATAGTTTCCACACTCTGTTGGGTCACCTTTCTTTGGGATGGGAACAAATATAGATCTCTTCCAGTCAGTTGGCCAAGTGGTTGTTCTCCAGATTTCTTGGCACAACTTGGTGAGCACATCCAGGGCAGCATCTGTTAGCTGAAATATGTCAATTGGTTTACCATCTATTCCTGGGGCATTATTTTTTGCCATTTCCTTCAAAGCAGCCTTAGCTTCTTTTATCACCATAGGCTCTTGCTCATGTTGTTTCATGAAATTCTTCTGTGTCTACCAATTCCTTTTGATAGTGACTGAGTATATTCTTTCCATCTTCTTTTAATACTTTCTGGATCATTTAGTATTCTGCCGAAATCATCCTTGATTATAGCAACTTGGGGTTTGAATTTGTTTTTCGGTTCCTTGAGCTTAAGAAGTGCTGAGTGAATTTGGCCCTTTAGATTTTCTGACTCCAACTCCTTGCACATTTCATTGTAATATTTTACTTTCTCATCTTGTGCTGTCTTTTAAAATCTTTTATTCAACTCTTTAGCATCTTGAATTCTTCCTTTTTCTTTGGCTTCTCTGTGCTCCAGTGCAATTCTTGGAGTCTCTTCTGACATCCATTTTGGTCTTCTCTTCCTCTTCTGTCTGTGCATTGACCATTAGCACTCTTCCTGGATGATACCCTTGATATCCTCCCACAACTCATCTGGTCTTCGCTCATTAGTGTTCAAGGCCTCAAACCCGTTCCTGAGATGGTTCTGAAGTTCAGGTGGTATACACTCAAAGTTCTCGTGGTTCTCGTGGATTTTTTTTTAGTTTTCCCCAACTTCAGCTTGAAGTTTCATATGTGTAGTTGGTGGTCTGTTCCACAGTCAGCTCCTGGCCTAGTTTTCACAGCTGATATTGAGCTTCTCCAGGAGTTCTTTCCACAGATGTAATCGAGCTGATTCCTATGCATACCATCAGGTGAGACCATTTATGTCTCTTAAAAATGTATTTGCTATGAATATGTTATTCATTGTGCAAAATTCAATCATTCTATCTCCAGCTCCATTTCTGTAACTGAGTCGATGTTTTCCAAATATTGACTCTTTTCTCTGTTCCCAACTTTTGCATTCCAGTCACCCATTATTATCAATGCATCTTGAGTGCATGTTCTTTCCATCTCCAATTTTGTAAAAGTGGTAAAAATCTTCTATATCCTCTTCCTTGGCTCTGGTTGTTGGTGTATATATCTGAATGATAGTGGTATTCACTGGACTTCCTTTTGTCAGTATGGATATTATCCTGTCACTCACAATATCGTACTTCAAGATTGATCTAGCAATGACTTTCTTAACTATGAAAACAACTCCATTCTTTTCTCTTCTTTTCATCTCCAGAGTAATATATCATATGATCATTTGACTCAAAATGCCCCATTTTAGTCCATTTCATCTCACCAATGCCTAGTATGTCAATATTTACACATTCCATTTCTTCCTTAAAATATTTAATTTTCCTACATTCATTGTTCTCACATTCCATGTCCCAATCACTAGTGTCTGCTAACAAATGTTCTTCTTCCTTTGTATTTCCATACTTGAAAGCTCAACCTCAGTTGTCCTTTATGTTATTCTACATGTGTTCTGTTGTACGTAGGGTTTTAGGAGACCTGCTATTTCAGAAGTGGATGACAGAAAGGAAAAGAAACAAAAAAACAAACAAACAAAAAAAACCCCAACCATATGTAGCAACATTAATCTCCTATAACATAGATTTCAGTATAAAAATAATCAGAAAGGACAAGGAAGGATGCTATATAATGCTTAAAATCAATAGAACAAGAAGACGTACCATAACAAATATATCTGAACCAAATTATAAATGTAAAATACACAAAGTAAATTTTAACAGAACTCAAAAAAATAAAAAAGATAACCCCAGGATAGTAGTTGGAGACAATAATACACCACTCTCAAGGAAAGATAGAACTACCAGAAAGAAGTTCAACAAAGAAGCTGAAGAATTAAACTAAACAATCAACCAACTCAATCTCACAGATATAGATAGGCTAATGAATTCTCAAAATCCCAAAATATAATCTTTTTCCAGCATGCACAGAACATTCTCAAAAGTAGACTATAATTTAGTTCACAAAATAAGCCTCAATAATTTAAAACATATCAAAATAATCCAAAGCATTTTTCAGACCATTATGTTACAAAATTAAAAATTAGCAACAAGAGCATACAGCAGAGAAAGAACCATACACCTGAAAGCTGAGCAATCTGTTCAGCTGAGCATTTCTGTTGGACCATGAATGGGGAATAGAAGAAATAAAAAATTTGATAAACAAATGACAATGTGAATGCCACTTAGTAGAATCTCTGGGAAACATTCAGAGTGGAATTTAGAGATCAATTCATAGAAATAAGCAAACCACATCAAAAGAGAAGAATGACAATTCATTATTTAACCCAAGACCTCCGACAAATAGAAAAAGAACATAAAAAATATTACAATCTCTGAAATAAGGGATATTATAAAAATTAGGGCAGAATTCAATTAAATAGAAAAGAGAAAAATAGTTGAAACTATCAAGAAGACCAGAAGTTAGTTCTTCAAAAAGTTCAATAAAATCAATAAACCTCTGGCAAAGCTAACAAAAGAAAAAGAATGAAAGATACAAATAAGCTGGATAAGAGATGAAAGGGGCTATGTCACAACAGAACCAACTGAAATAAAAAGGTTAATAATGGAGTTTAATGAGAAATTATACTAAAAATATGAAAACCTAGAGGAAATGGGTAAATACTTAGAAATTCACAATCTACACAAACTGACAGACTCAAGTAAATCTGAAAAGATTCATTGCAAAAAAAGAAAAGCAAACAGGTTATAAAATAACTTCAAACAATAAAATGTCTTGGACCAGATGATTTTAATGCATAAATTTACCAAACCTTCAGGGAAGAGCTGTCAACCAATTCTACATAGCGTATTTCAGAAAATAGAAAAAGATGGAATACTCCCAGATTCATTCTATGAAGCAATGACATCCCTGCTACCAAAGTTAGGTAAAGACAATACCAAAATAGAAATCTATAAACTAACATCTCTCATGAGCATAGGCGCCAATACCCTCAACAAAATTCTGGCCAATAGAATCCAACAGTATATAAAAATATTAATTCATCATTACTAAGTGGGATTCCAAACAGAAATCCAAGGACAGTTCAATATAAGAAAAACAACTATGCAATTCATCGTATTAACTAAACAAAGAACAAGAACTACATGATCCTACCAATTGATGCAGAAAAGGCCTTTGACGAAGTCCAATACCATTTCCTGATTAAAATCCTCAACAAAATATGAACAGAGGGAAATTTTTTTCAACATAGCAAAAAGTACATATACAAAACCAAGAGCCAACATCCTTTTCAATGGACAGAGATTAAAGACATTTCTCTAGGCTAGGATCTAACTATCACTACTCCTATTCAATTTCACATTGGAATTATTAGCTGTAACAATAAGTCAAGAGAAGGAAATAAGAGGCATCCAAATTGGCAAAGAAGAGGTAAAATTATCTCTATGCAGATATATGATATTATATTTAGAAAACCCTAACAATTTGCAAGAAAGTTCTTGGACATAGTTGACCAATTTTGTAAAGTAGCAAGACATTAAGATTTACATAAAAAAATAGTTGCATTTCTCTCCAGTAAGAAAGAGAATATAAGAAATGGAGCTAAGAAAAACAATGCCAATTACAATAATTAATCACAAGATGAAAGACTAAGGAAAAAATCTTACTAGACACATATGAAATACAGAATATATAAGCAAAACACAGTGTATATCACTTGTGCATTTAAACCAATATAAAATAATATTTTACAAAGAAAATATCATAACATTTCTAAAAAAAACTAACAAAAAACAAACAAAAAAAAATCCCAATACCTAGGAGAAATGTTTGTGGATAGGAAGAATCAATATCATGACAACGACAGTTCTACCAAAGGCAATCTACTAGTTCAACGTAATTAAAAAAAAAATCTCACTTCCAGTCTTCAGTGAGATGGAAAAGAAAATTTTCAATTTTGTCAGAAATGGAAAGAGACCACTAATAAAAAAAGCACTACTAAAAATGAGAGCTGAGGTAGAATGCATCACACTCCTTGATTACACAGCCATGGTCGTCAAAAAAGTATGGCATTCATATAACAACAGACACATACCAATGGAACATAATTGAGAACTCAGAAATCAACTCATCTACCTATATGGTCAAGAGATATGGACAAGGAGACAAAATCAGTTAGGTGGAGAAATTATAGCCTCTTTAACAAATGATGTTGGTAAAATTGTTAAATCCTCTGCAGAAAACTTCAACAAGACCTTACATAAAAACCAAGTGAAGGTGGACCAACCTAGGAGTAAAACCAAAGATTATATAAAACTCATCAGAGAAAGACTAGTGAGTAGAAGCCATAAACTACAGCATGAGCAGTATCCCAAGCACAATGCAAAACCTACACCCAGGAGAGAATAAAATAGATGAATGGAACTTTCTAAGAATCAAATCCTTATGAAGATAAAAAAAATTCTCAAAAAGGAAAACCAAAGACTAAGAAAAAAAACCATATGGTGATGATATAACTGATAAGGAATTAATATATAAAATTTATAGACTACTCCAACACCTCAACAAGGAAGAAGTAAACAACCCAATCACAAAATAATCACAAGATATGAATGCAAAATAATCACAAGATATGAATATATGCTTCAGCAGAGAAGAAATTCAGATAGCAAACACATGAAGAAATGTTAAAAATCCCTAGCTGTCAGAGTGATACACTCAGAACAACTATGAGATATCATCCCGTCCCAACAACAACAGTGAAGTTTAACAGGGCAGCAAACAGCAGATATTGTGAGATTGTGAACAGACAGGAACTCTTATTCACTGCTGGTGGAAATGCAAAATGCTACAACTACCATGGAGGGCAGCCTAGTGCTTTGTGTAAAATTTAGAAATAGAAATACCATATGATCCAGCAATCCCACTGCTTGGAATACACCCAATAAAGAAACCAAGGCCATGACTCAAACATGTATGCAAAACTATATTTGTTGCTACATTATTCACAATAATGAAGAGATGGAAGCAGCTCAACTGTCCATCAACAAAATAATGAATGGAAAAACTGTGGTCACTCGCATAATGAAAAAAAAATTCAGTGTAGAAAAATATCAAAGAAAGATTGGAAAGATACTGAACACTGCATTAAAGCAGATGAGAGGAAGGATTATCTAAAAAGAATGTATGATTAGGCACACACTTCTTCTACTGAGAGATGGAGGAAGGAAGTAAAATATGCAGCAGTGATACCCAATCTTTCTTTAAACGTTCACTAAAACTACAATAAGAAAATAAAAGAGAAAAATTATTGGATGATCAATTGGTTCCAACTGAATTTCAGTGAGTTAAGGTGACTTCTAAAATTTGTGCAATTGTTTTGTAACCTTTCAGGATGACTGCCACAAGAATATCGAGCACATGGTGGTAATAGTTGAGCAGAAATATCATTATTATTTGTCTAGTAACACCACTTAAGGTATAAAATGAATATTTTAACCAGTTATAATTTCATAATAACAAAAGATAAACTTAATCGTATGGTTATTATTTATTATCTTTTCCATTAGGAGATTTTATTGCACCTAACATTCTTAAATACAGCTGTTTTCTCAGGGACAAATTGTGCATAAAAGTTTCCTACCAATTCTTTTTAAGATGTTTTGTATTTTTCACTAGTCTCTGGAATGATAATGTAGTAGGTATCATGATTATATCATTATCCTTAGATTAATAATATTTGAGAGCTTTTTCAATCATGTGTCATAGTTATTATGCTTAATTTGAATACTATCCCCACTATGAGATTAAGTTGCTATTGAGTGCTAATGTAATTTTCCATGCATTTGATAGTATTTTAATGATTTTATTCATTCTGTAACAGCACACACAGATTGCCTCTTATCTGATGAAAATCTCTTAAAGGTACGGTTTAGGTTTCAGGCTTTCGTCCTTGCCTTATATCTTGTAGACTAATTAGTTCTTACACCTAGATTGTGAAAGTTTATGAAAACTATTTGGTAATTATATTAAAAATATGTAATAATTAGTAAATTATGGCATGTAACATGAATCACTATAATTTTATGATAAAAATCCAAAAATACAATACTCTTACATCCTAAGATTCTCAAAATATAATACTTTATCCAAGCCAGACAAATTTTCCTGCAATTAAACGTGAGAGAACAGATTTTCAAATTTCAACATTCAGTGGTTACTTCAGTATTTTTTGCCACATTTTGTTGTTGTTATGTGCCATCAAGTCATTTACGACTCATAGTGATCCTATGTACAAAAGCCCTGAACGCCATTCTATCCTGTACCAACTTCACCATCTCAAACACACTCATTCCCACCACCCCAATCACAGAATCGATCAATCTCATCAAGGGTCTTCCTCTCTGGCGCTCTTCTTCCACTCTCCCAAACATGATGTCCCTCTCCAAGGACCAGTCACTCCCTGCAATATACCCAAAGTATGTCAGACGAAGCTTCAGAATCCTTGACTCCAAGGAGCAATCTAGCTTCACCCTCTCCAGGACAAATGTGCTTGTTCTCCTAGCAGTCCATGGCATATTTAACACTCTTTTCCAGCACCACAACTCAAAGGCATCAATTCTCTTTCCATCATCGCTAATCACTGTCCAATTCTCTGATGCTGTCTATTGGCCCAGTGATGAGGGGTTTTGTTTTATTGATATGCAGATGCAATTAATACTAAATGTTGTAGTCTTTGAACTTCTGCAGCTAGCACCTCAGACACGCCTCACTTTCATCAGTGTTGTATCATTTTCATAATGCAAGTTGTTGATAAGTCATCCTTCAATTCTAATGCCACACTCTTCTTTGTAAAGATAATATAAAACATTAGATGACAAGCAATATTTACTTGGTGATGATGGTGGTGGCGTTGCTTTTATGGACCATCAAGTCAAGTAAGACTCATAGTGACCCTAAGAACATAATATCTGAACCCTGTTCTATCCTGTGCTAAACTCACATTTCCTGGCACATAAGAGCCCATTGTGGCAGTCTCCATATCAATCCACCTTGTTGAGAGTCTTCCTCTCCTTTGCCAACCCTCCACTCTTCCCAGCATCATAACCCTTTCCAAGGAATAACCCATACTAGTAACATGTCCAATATATGTGAGGTGAAGCCTCATCATTCTTGCATCCAAAGAGCATCCCAGTTTCATCCACTTCAAGACATATCTGTTTGTTCTTTTGACCATCCACGGGAGGTTCAGTGCGCTTCTCCAACACCATGGCTCAAAGGTGTCAATTCTTTCTCTGTCATCCTTATTTATTGTCCAGCTCTCAGATGCATAGCAAGTGAGTAGGAAGATTATGTCCTGAATCAGACACATTTTAGTTCTCAAACTAACATCACTACTCCTCAATAATTTGGAGAGATGCCTAACTGCAGATTTTCCCAGTGAAATGTGTCTCCTTATTTCCTGACTCCTAGTACCAAGGGAGTTGATTGTGGATCCAAGCAAGATAAGATATTGATAATTTCAATCTATTCTCCATTCATCATTATGTTGCCTATCAGTTCTTTGTTTAAATAATTTTTAAATTAAAGAATCTTTGTTTAAAATAATTTTATATCTTAAAAAATGAGAGGTACACACACACGTATGAATAAATATTTATAAAATCATTGAATAAATAGCTCCTTTTTCAAATCCTCTAGTTTCTTATCCCATGACATAATCACAATTTTAAATAGTTTCCAAGAAAATCGTATTGCAATATAGTTTGTATACGTTAGCTAGATAGAAAATACCTTCTTCCTTAAAATAACAAATATTCCACTTTCTGTATGTTTAAACATACGGATCTGTCACATCTGTATAAGTGTGTAAAATTCTGATGTATTAAAACAAATTATTATATTTTTCAATATAATTCATGTAATCTTTTTTTAAAAAATAATATTTTAATGTTTACTGTTTTTAACAGTCTGGAGAAATCAGAAGTTAAATTTTTGTATGGTTTCTGGAAAATTGAGTGTGTATTACTCAAGTGCAAAAATAGTATGAAATAGTCTCTGTAATTGTTGTGTGCTGTCAAGTTAGAACTGATCCTTAACTGATTCTTCAACAGATTTTTAGAGGCAGTAAATCGCATGGAGCAGGAGGGAGGTTGCTTATCCTTCTTCCATGGAGTAGCTTGTAGATTCAAACTGCCTGCTTTTGGGTGCAGTACAGTTTCTTACCACTAGACCACCTTACATTTAAATTATTTCGAAAGAGCCTTAGTACAGTAGGTAAAGTGCTCAGCTGATAACCAAAATATCAGTAATTAGATCCCACTAGTCACTCAGCTATGAGTCGGTTCTGACTCAAAAGTACTAAACAAAAACAGTCACTTTCTGAGAAAGATGCTACAGTTCTTTCATATAAAAACAAAAACAAAAACAACCTTTAAGACTCTAAGGAATAAACTAAGCCTGCGCTGCATGCTCATCATGGATCTGAATCAATTCTGGATTGCAGTGGTTGCCTACAGGGTTGGTAGGAGTCAGAATCACTTATGACAAAATCAAAGTAAATAAAGAAGGTATGCAAAATCTTGCTACGTGATTTATACAGGCTGTTTATTAGAAGATTATGCAAAATTTGTATAGATTTAAAAATGACAATACAGTTATTTAATTTACCTTAATTGGCAAATAATTCTTAAAGATCTTTTGACACTCTTCATATACTCCCTTTGTCTTTTTAACAGCAAACCAATTCAAACTCTAGACTCACATACTTTTAAGGAATTATCTAGTAAAGTGGATGGGGGTCGTATAACAATGACGGATTTTTTTTTCTTTTTTTAAAGAGAAAATTGAACTGGGAGGGAGGAGTGGGCAGGGAGGAAAATGTGCAACAATGAATGAATGGAAATCCATGTTTTCTATAAACTGTCATTAAACTCTCAATAAAGACTCACCTAAATGATGAGGATATGAGTAGTGTTGTTGTTGTTATGTGCCATTGAGTCTTCTGTGACTCATAGCAACCCTATGCAAAATAGCTCTGAAATCTGTTCTGTCTTGACCAATTGCATTATCTCTGACACAACTTCCCTCAGTTTACCCCAGTTATTATGTTAATCCATCTTATCCAAGCTCTTCCTTTCCCGTGCTGCTCCTCGACCCTTCCATGCATGATATCCTTCTCCAAGATTAGTCACTCCTGGTGACATGCCCTAAGTATGTCAGATAGAGCTTCAAAATCCTTGTTTCCCAAGAGCAGCTTGGTTTAATCCTTTTCAAGACGTATCTTTTCTTTCTCTTGGCAGTATATAGTCATCTCCAGCATCACAACTCAAAGGAATAAATTTTTCTGTCATCTTTGGTCATTTTGATCCCTCTGATGCTAGATCAGGTGCACCTTAGTCTCTAAACTGAAAGACATTGCTGCTCTTTAACACTCTAGAAAGATCCCTGACAGCAGATTTTCCTAATGCAATTTGTCTTGATTTCTTGTCTACAGGTGCCAAGAGTATTGTTGTTATTGCTATGTGCTGTTTAGTCTCCTTCAACCCATAGCATACCTATGTACAGCAGCTCTGAACCCTCCCCTAACCTGAGCCAGTCTCAGTAATTCTGACACACTAACTCTCATTGCCATCTCAATCCATCTCATCAGGGGTCTTTCTCATCTGCACCATCCCTCCACCCTTCTGAACATGATGTTCTCCTCCAAAGACTAGTCTCTCTTGGCCACATGCCCAAAGTATGTGAGACAGACCCTCAAAATCCTAGCCTCTGGAGAGAAACTTGGTTTCACTTTTTCCAAGACAGATCTATTTGTTTTCTTGGCAGTCTATGGTTTGTTCAAGACTCTTCTCAAGCACCACATCTTGAAGGTATTGTTTCTTTTGTCATTTTCAGTCATTGTTCAGCTATCTGAAGGATAACAAGTAATTGTGAAGACCATGGCCTGGATTAGGAGCACCTTAGTCTCTAGACTGACATTGTTGCTTTTCAGCACTCTGGAGGGGCCCCTGGGGCCCTTAAATTTCATGTGGAATGAAGTTGAGAATGGGATTTTATAAAAAAAGATGAAATAAGTACACAGGTTTTAGGAATGAAGTATTTCAAATAAGGAATATTCATCTAGAGATTTTTTTCCAAAATAACTGGGAATAAGGAAGTTGATGATGAGAAATTACAATACAAATTTATAAGCAAAAGAAAATATATTCTCTTCCTGAAGAGAGTCTCCTTTTCTCTCAAGTGTGTGTGTGTGTGTGTGTGTGTATGTTTGTGTATGCATGCCTTAACCTACTTGTGGTAACATCTGGCAGATTTATCTATAGCTGCTATCAATTCTCAAAGCCTAACACACTTTTCTGCTCTGTCATCATGATTATGGAGAGTAATGTGCTCTCTTGTTGTTGTGAATTGGGCCCAGTGGGGACAGCTATTTTTCTCTGCTTTAAGAGTTCATGCACTGTGATAATAATGGCACCATCTTGTCTTCAAACTCTATGGCAGTCCTGCATCTGTGACTTAACAGATTGTTCCCTCTCCAAGAGAGCTGTATCCCCAAGGGACAAGAGAAGTGTGTGCACTGGAACAAAGAGATGAGACGAGAACCTATTAATCACTAATACTCAACTGCAAAATTTCCTGTCATAATAATTTAAACATCTTCAATTTGAAATTGTCTTCTTATAATCTGCTAATCTGGTATTTTTTAAAAAAATAATTTTGATATGTAAAATCAATCTCTACCCAAAAATCTCTGGATAACAAAGTATTTAATAAGAAGGATAATTTATGACAACGTATCACAAATGATGCTTCATCTATAAGAGAGATGCCATTGGTTAGAATTTAATAACTAATCCTCTCTTCTTTTCTAAAATCTTATGATATAAAAATTTTTACAACTTCTTATATCCCTAGGACTGCATGTTGCCTGTATCTAGTGTCTTAATTTCTCAGTTATGCACCTAACCCAAAGGCTACATTTCTCTGGGGATTCAATCTACTACTTGCTACACGGAAAAAAGCTGGTTAATCTCTGCCACAGCGAATACACATGGGGGAGGGGTCAGTTATAAATTGATTCTGAATTTATGCCAGTGAGAGAGAATACAACAATAACACCACGAATGCATTGCTTTGATTTATTAGGAAGCTATTGTATTATTATTTAAGAGACTAGAAATATGAATTTAGGGTGCTACTTCTGGTGGCCTCATGGTAAGAAGCTTCACTGTAATCCTAAAGGCCTACAGTTCAAATCCACCATATGTTTCCAGGAAAAGGATACAGTCTCCTCCTGTGTGATTAACAAACTGCCTCTGAAAACCCACCCGAGGGTCAGCTATGGGGCAATTCTGACTTGACAGCAAAAAAACAACAAATAACAGCAACATCTCTATACAAAGTCTTTCTCCATTAGCTCTGTTGAAAAATCTTTGTCTCTCTCAACTTCTCTTTCTTAGTTCCTTATTGATATCCACATGACCACAATACTTCAAAGCCCGTGTGTCCTTCTCTGTGACTGGGGGGTTCTGGTGGCCTAGACTGTAGGGAGCTGGGCTGATAACACAAAGGTTGTACCTTTCTTGATGGTTTGAATCCACCAGAGCCTCCTCAAGAGAAAGATGGTCTATGTCTATCTTCTTCCACATGATTTACAGCCTCCAAAAACCTGCTATGACTCAACTCGAGTCTGTAATACGAATTCTTTAAGTGTCTTTGAATAATATTTTTTTAAATCTCAAATATTGTTGTTGTTGACTACCAATGAGTCAGGACCAACACATAGCTGACTCTCCAGCATGTTTTCAGGGCAGTTAACGCATAGGAGGAGATTGCCCCTACTTCTCCAGTGGAGAAGCTGGTGGATTCGAACCAAGTACACTCAGGATTGCAGAGCAGGTTCTTAGCGTTAGACCACCAGAGCTTCCCATCCTCAAGGGTAAGACTTTGGAAATTGGAATATAATTCAATCCATAACATCTTTGTGTTCTAAATTCACAAGCACTCTCTCTTTATTGATATTTTAGATATATTCAACTCAATGAAATAGCTGACCTTAATCACTAAACTGTGAGGAATGGTAGAGTAATTTATTAATTATGTATCATAACCCTCAATGGCTGTACTTTAATTATTATTTTCCCTCTAGACTATATAGTTGGTAGTGTAATCGAATCTGAAAATACAGTAAGCCCCTAGGACAATAATAAGCAGCTTGTAGTCCAGTGACTAAAGTGGGTTTCAAGTGCCAGAGGATTATCTTTATCTTTTTGAATGTTTTGTGGTTAAAAAGTTAACCTCTGAGTGTATTTTGAGTAAAATACTAAAGGAAATGGCTGATAAAAATATCAATGTCATATATCTGCTTAAAGGAGATTCATATCTGTTCTTTTTCAGAACCCTGTTAAGCTGTCATCCATACACTTATCTTAGAAACAATTATCTCACAGTAACTTTATCTCCAGACATTTTCCTGACCAGACATAAAGAATCTGTGGAAGTAGACAGTCCTCTTGGTTGTTTTACAAAGGGTTGTGTTGGTTCTTATTTGAGGAATTTACTTGAAAATTATGTTGAAATCTACACAGAGTATGTGAGTGTACTTCAGATAATACAGAGTCCATTCCCTATACACAGCTCAACAGTTACAAAACTTCTAAAGCCAAATAGTTAAAACATCAAAGAAGTGGTGGCAGTCCTTTCAAATGCTGACTTTATTTGTAGGCTATTGAGCTTCCCATTGATAATCTTTCAGGAAAATGTCAATTTTTATACCTTCTGGTTACATAAACAGTGGTGTTAAGGAAATGGAACCTGTGTTAGTAGTCCAGTAGTAAAAAATAAATGGGGATTTTTTTTTAGATCAGGAAGAATGTCCTAAGTGAATAGGCTGCTGAATGAATCTGCCATGAATAAAGTGGTGAAAGCAATTGCTAGATAAAAGAGAACAGATGCTGATGGTTACAGAAGAAAAGGAAGTTACAAGTAATGTAAAAACTGCAATACATGGATTATTATATGTAAATTCTTAATTTGTAAATTGATATTTTAAGGATTATTAAACAATATCAATCTTTTCTTCTTGCTCATCATCTGACTGTAAAACATCAAATTGGTTTTTTTAATGATAATTGCTGAAAATTAAATGATTTATTTAATTCATAGAGAGGCTTAGTAGTTTTAAATGTCCAACTAACATTTACCTCTTATATTTTAGATTATTTATTTTTTCAACTAATGATACTTCAGGTTAAGAGAAAGGAGTAATGCTAAGTAAATAAATGAAATAATGCAATTGCACTTTTTAGAAAGGAATCTATATAGCAGATGTTGAATATTAAAGTAACATTTTCTTATTAAATCATCAAATTTAGTGGATTTAATTTGCTGCTTAGATAAATACAATTATATGTACATAAATATCCTGGATTACCATTTTTAGCCTAGATCTTCCATAAAGTATTTTATATTTATATGAATACTATTTTATTTTAAATATCTACTCTCTGCCTAGAAACAATGTTTTCACAAAGACACTTGATGTTTCCTTAATTTCTACCACCCAAATTATAATTTTTAAAATTAAAAGATTTTCACAATAAAAAATAAAATTATGTGTTTGCACCATAATTAAGAAAAAATAATGATTTGCTGTCCATGTATTGAAGAATCTCTACTCTTACTCGTGAAGTAACTGATTTCTTTCTACCTACTTATTTGTATATCTACCTCACAAGAAGCTCAATGATCACAACTCCTTATCTGCTAAGCTATCAGAGTTTCCTCCTCAAGAGCAAAATACAGCAATTTATTTCTGTAAAGATTATGGCCTTGGATATTTTCCCAGGAAGTTCTACTCTGTGGTCTAGGATTGCTTTGAGTTGAAATTGGGTTTATTTTATAATATAGTCACTTCCTGTTCATGTATCAAAAAAAGACAAATGATTACATTAAATGAACCTCCAGAGTAAATTCCCAGCAAATGAAATGGTGCATGCTAACACTAAACGTGACAGATTTCTTTTCTACTGCCCTGAAAAGAGTTAAGGTAGTATTTCTACTATTGCTATGAGGTTGTGTTCCTGCCTTCTCTTGCCCTCTCAAGTACATTTGTCAAATGCATTTGGCTTATTGTTAATGCAATACTGACCCTGAAGAGATGTGCTTTATTAGCATCAGCCACACAATTTGCAAAGCTTGAAATTCATCTTGCTGCCAGATACAGCAGGCATGAAGGAGCCCAGAATTCCCGCATAGTTTTCAAATACTAAAAATGAACTGATTCTCTTGTAAGCTACTCTATTTGCTCACTGGAACATAGCTTATTTCTGAATGAATTCTTGCTGACTCTATTCCAAACCTCAGAGGAAACTTGCCAAACCCTTTACCAAAATGTTCCTAGGGGGGAAAAAAAATTCCACATGAAAGAAACTCAATGCTCCAAACCAATCCAACTATTGCAATTTGCATAATACAAACCTCATTGGTCTTCACTATCTATCATACCTTAAAGTGAGATTTCTGAAGCAATCTTTTGACAATTATTTTATAGTCTAATAAAAATCTCTAAATCGAAAACAAACAATTCCTTCCCTAAAACCCCAAATCTCATTTCTATCAAATCAGAACCCATTTACAAGGATTACAACATTTCTAACCCAAATCAACTCCTAGATTATCTCCTAGGAATCCTCATCAATCATAAATATTTAAATTTATCATAATTAACTAAGTAACTAAAAGTGTGGTCATTAGAATCTAGTGGGAAGCTCCTTGAAAGGAACCACAGAATAGTGCTTATTGCTAACAAATGTGGAGTTTCCTTCTTTTGTTTCCTTAATGTTGAGATATAACCCAGTGGCTTTCCAATTGCAAATCTCACAAGAGAAGATTGTCTATGCCTCTCCCTGGGATCTTCTGTTGGGTAGAGTCCCCAGAAGGCATAGTCATTGGGTGAACAGTGCAACTCCATATGGGCTATACCACAAGAGATACCAGTGGTTCTCATAGTATGCATTGTTAAGAACAAAGACTTAAAAAAAAAAAAAAAGAAGAAGAAAATAGAAAGAATAAAACTATAGTAGAGTGTCTTCACATAGGGGTAATTTCTGCCAATATGTTTTGCTAATGTTGTTGTTGTTGATTGCCTTCAAGTTAAGCAAGACTCATAGTGACTCTATGAACAGAAGGCCTGAAGCCTCTCTAAAACTATCAACATTTATCAAAGTTCAAAGAGTTTCCACAGGCATGTTATTTAGGAATTGGATACCACTCCTGCTTCCAAAACTGTCATAATACGTTATTATTTTTTGTGACATTGAGTCACCTACTATGTATAGCAGGCCTATGTACAACAGCTCTGAACCCTTCTCTGTCCTGAGCCAGACTCACTAATTCTGACACACCAACCCCCATCGCCCAGTTACTGTATCAATCCATCTCCTCCTGGGTCTCCTGCTCCTGCATTGTCCATCCACCCTTCTGAGCATGATGTCCTTCTCCAAGGACTGATCTCTCCTGGCCACGTGCCCAAAGTGAGTGAGTTTAAAATTCTAGCCTCCAAGGACAGACTTGGTTTCACCCTCTCCAAGACAGAACTATTTATTTCCTAGACAGCCTATGGTATGTTCAAGACTCTTCTCTAGCACCACACCTCGAAAGTATCTATTCTTCTGCTGTCATCCTTAGTATTGTCCAACTCTCTGAATTTTATATTATAATGAAATGAGTGTTAGTTAAATGAGATGGATTGGCATGGGTAATTTTGAATGCCAAATTCATATAATATACTATGCTGGAGATGAAAAGGTGAGGAAAAAATGGGGTCACTTTCATAGTTAAAAAAAGCCATTTCTAGATCTATCTTGAAATAGAATACTGTGAGTGACTGGATAACATCCATATGCACACAAGAAAGACCTCTTAGTATCACTATCAACCAAATTTATGTGCCTACAACCAGAGCCAAAAATGAGGAAATAGATTATTTCTATCAACTCTTGCAGTCAGAAATCGATTGAACATGTAACTAAGATGCTTTAATAATAATGGATAACTGGAATGCAAAACTAGGGAATCAGGAAGAAGGATCAGTAGATGGAAAATATGGACTTGGTGACAGAAATGAGGCTGGGGATAGAATGATAGAATTCTGTACAATGATTTATTCATAATAAATACCTTTTATAAGAAACATAAACACAGGCTATACATATGAATTTCACCTGATGGGATGCACAGGAATCAGACTGATTACAAATGTGGAAGGAACCATTGGTGAAGTTCAAAATCAGCAGTAAAAACTAGGTCAGGTGTTGATTGTAGAGCATACCATTAACTGCTCTTATGCAAGTTCAAATTAAAACTACAGGAGGTTAAATCACGTCTACCAGAATTAAAATATTGACCTTGACTTTCTCTCCCAGGAATGTAAAAACCAACTCAGGAATAGATTTGAGGCCTTGAACACTAATGAACAAAGACCAGATAAGCTATGGGAAGATATCAAGAATATTGTTCATGAAGTATGCAAAAGAGTCATGACTAAAAAGGAAGAAGAAAAAAAGACCAAAATGGATGTTAGAGGAGACTCTGAATATTGCACTAGAGCACTGAGAAGCCAAAGCAAAGGGAAGAAATGAAGAAACTAAGGAGATGAATAGAAGATTTCAAAGGGCTGCTCTGGAAGACAAGGCAAAGTATTATAATGAAATGTGCAAGTAGCTGTTCTGGTAAGAGTAGGATAAAAATTCTGACTCATTTCTGTTGACTACTTTCAACTCAGATTGAACATGAAGTTAACAGTATATATTGTGTAACTGAACTGTTGTACCACAACTTACCACATCATTCCAGATACCTTAAGACCCTAAGAACAATTTTCCAACTATAGAAAGTTCAAATAGAGAAAATTATACTATATAGTTGTTTGTAGGTGACGCTGAATAGATTAAACTCACACTCTATGAATAACAGATCTGAGCATTGCCCTTTCTTCCTGTGCCATCTTTATCACCTCTGATGTACGTGAGCCATGGCTACTTTTATTTTGTCAATCCATCTCTTTAAGGGTCTTTTGTTTTTTATTTACCTTTAATCTTTCAAAGCATAATGTATTTTTTCATAGAGTGCATGTCCTAACAATATACCCAGAGTATATGTGAAGATGTTTCATAATTCTTGCCTTGATGGAGCACTTTTATTTTACTTTTTTTCAAGATATGCCTGTTGGTTCTTTTAACAGTTCTTGAGATATCCAGTACTCTAATCCAACATGACAACCCAAAGTTATTGATTCTGTCATCCTTAACCATTATCCAGTTTTCAGAGGCACAGTGAGTAAATTAAAGGATATTGCTTAGATAAGGTGTACCTTACTCTTTAAATTGCTGCTGTTGATCTTTAACATGTTGGAGAGGACAGTAAAAACAGACTTTTGCAATGATGCACATCTTTTGATTTCTTGATGTCTGCTTACTGATGCTGAGGAGGACCTGAAGCACTTGCTATAGAAGCTCAAAGACTGCAGACTTCAATAGGGATTGAAGCTCAATTTCAAGAAAACAAAGGTTGTCACCACTGGGCTAATTGGCAGCATCATGTTAGATCGTGAAGAGACTGAGATTATTAACAGCTTTAGTTTGCTTGGCTCCATAATCAACACTCTTGGCACTGGCAGCCAGGAAATGAAAAGACGGATTGGGAAAGTCTGCTGTCAGAAATCTCTCCAGAGTATTGAAGAGCAACAATGTTGGTCTGGAGACTATTGTGTGCCTGACACAAACCATGGCCTTTGCACTCAATTGCTAGGCATCAGAGAGCTGAACAATGACTAGGGATGATAGAGCATTGATGCCTTTCGGCTGTAGTGTTGGGAAAGAGTATTGAATATACCATGTACTGCTAAGAGAACAAACAAGGTCAAACTGGAGAGAGTGAAACCAGGCTTCTCCTTAGAGATAAATATTCTGAAGAGCCATCTGACTTACTTTAGACATGTAGAAAGGAGGGACAAGTCCTTGGAGAGGGACATAATGGTTGGGAGGGTTGAGAGACAGCACAAAAGAGAAAAACCCGCGATGAGATGGATTGATTCAGTAAATAGGGAATGGGGGTAGATGTGTCAGAGACAGTGAGATTGGCACAGGATAGAGCAGGGTTTAGAGCTATTGTACATGGGGTCACCACGATTTTCAGGCGACACAAAAGCACATAACAATAACAACAATATTGTGATGTTGCCTGCTGGTCTAGTGGTGAGTTTTGTTTCTTGATGTTAAAATGCAATCCACATTTAAAGCTGAAGTCTGATATTCAGCAAGTGTTTCAAGTGCATTCTACTTTCAGCAGACAAAGTTTATAATCTGCATAACTCCGGTTATTGATGAGTTTTCCTCCAGTTCTAATGTCACATTCTTCTTCTAGAATAATGCTTTAAATTATTTGCTCGGTTTCCACTTTGCATAGGTACATAGAAAGGATATAACCCTGATGCACACCATTCTTAATTTTAAATCATTCAGTATTCCCTTGCTCTTCTCAGCCAACAGCTCTTGGACAAGGTATAGGTTTTGCACAAGCACAATTAAGTATACGACAATTCTCATTCTTTTGAATTTTAGTCATAATTTTTTTTGTGATTCAAACACTCAAATACCTTTGTATAGTCAGTAAATTTAAATAGAAATTCTTATGGTATTCTGTTATCAGCCAAGATCCATCAGCAGTGAAATGTGATGGCCTCCTTTAAAGCCACCTTCAATTTCTGGAATTCCACTGTTGATGCACTGTTCTAGTCATTTTTAAATAATCTTCTGCAAAATTTTACTTGCTGTTGCTCTTGTTACGTTCTGCCAAGTTGCGTGTTTATAACAATTGATATTCTAGAATAATCCAGGACATTGGTCTTTGCCAGTTTCTTCAGAAAAACTTAAATATCCTACTTTATCACCATCGTTTCATGATAACTTTCTACTTTGTGATAGATTTCCATGTAGGCAAAGTCTTTTCTTCCTCTCTTGTGTTTGTAATGGCTTTTCTGTTTTCTTCGTGACTCACAACCTTGACATATTCCAACAACTCATCTAGTCTTGGATAATCACAAAACTATCCAAGAAAGAATTTTTAAATTCAAGTGGGATAGACTTAAGGTTATACTTCATTTCTTGTAGATTTATTTTCATTTTCTTCGTTTTCAATTTGGACTTGAACATGAGTAATTGATGATCTATTCTACAGTCAGCATTTGGTCTGATTTTGACTGTTAATATAGCTTCTCCAATAATTCTTTCCATAAATGTAATCAATCTGATTTCTGTCTTGTTCCTTAGGTGAGGTGTACATGTGTAGTTACAACTTGTTTATTTAACAAATATTTTTGTAATGAATTGCACTGACTATACAAAATTCAATCATTTAATCTCTCACATAATTTCACTCACCAAATGGATAATCTGAAAACCAGTCCTTTGTACTTCTTTTCAGCTTTTTCATTCAAATTAACAATTATCAAAACATCTCAGGAACTTCCTCTCAAAGCAAATGTGGCTTGATCAAGGTTTTATGCAGAACTTTCTAAATGCATTTATTAATCTTAAAATGGTTTTATTTTTTGTGTTTATGGAGAGATGAGCTGCTATCATAAAGGTGGAATCACTCTGATGGTTCAAATCCACCCAGGTTTCCTCATGATAAAGATAAACAATCTCCTTCAGTGTGATCCAAAGGCTCACAAAACCTGCGGGAGGATCATTTGAGAGGATTTTAAATCACAGGCAAATGCATTTGAGTGGTGTGTGTGAGTGTGTGTGTGTGTGTGTGTGTGTGTGTGTGTGTCCATAGAGTTGGCACTGATCCATACCTGACCCTCAAGTAGGTTTCCAGAAGCAATTAATTGTGCCGGAGGAGATTGCCCATCTTTCTCCTGTGGAGCAGTTGGCGGCCTTGAACCGCATGCCTTTGGGATTGAAGCACAGCTTCTTGCCAGTAGGTAGACAGATAGATAGATAGATAGATAGATAGATAGATAGATAGATTAGATAGATAACACAATTGGAACAGTACATCAACAGAGAACTGCCAGACATAAAAGCTGGGCTTAAGAGGTTATGGTACTAAGGACATTATAGTCAATGTTAGATAGATATTAACTGAAAGCAATGAATACCAAAGAAATATCTATCCATGTTTCATTGACTGTGCAAAAACATTTGACTGTGTGGATCACAACATATTGAGGCTAACCTTGAGAAGAATGGGAATCTCACAACACTTAATTGAGCCTATGTGAAACCTATACTTAGACCAGGAGGCAATCATCAGAACACGGAAATACTGCATGATTCAAAATCAGGAAAGGTGTACTTCAGGGATGAATCCTACCTCCATACCTTTTCAACCAATATGTGGAACAGAGTCTAGACTCTGTGAGAAGAAATGTGGCATCAAGAATGGAGGAAAACTCATCAACAACCTGCATTATACAGATGACACAACTTTCTTTGCTGAAAATGAGAAGGGCCTGAAGCATCTGCAGCAAAACATAAAGGATTGAAGTTTCAATATGGATTGAAGCTTAACATTAAGAAAAAGAAGATTTTAACCACTGGGCCACTTGACAGCATCATGGTAAATGGAGAAGAGATTGAGACTGTTAAAAATTTCCGCTTACTCAACTCCATTATTAAAATCCTTGGCACCAGCTGTCAGGAAATCAAAAGATGAATTGCATCAGGAAAATGTTTGTTCTTTTGAGTATTGTTCATGAGGATTCAGTACTCTTCTTCAACACAAGAG
Source organism: Elephantulus edwardii (assembly GCF_000299155.1). NCBI lineage: Eukaryota > Metazoa > Chordata > Mammalia > Macroscelidea > Macroscelididae > Elephantulus > Elephantulus edwardii. The sequence continues at coordinate 2,396,664 of NW_006399897.1, read as the reverse complement.
CATTAAAAAATCAATTATTCTTCTTTCATTTTATTCATTTTCTATCTCTCAGATGGGCAGCAAGTTGTTAAAAAGATCATCGCCTTGATCAGGTGCATCTTAGTCTTGAAACAGACATCATTGCTCTTCAGTAACAGAAGTCTGCTCTGCAAACTTTTCAAGTGCAATACATCTCTTGAGCTTCTGGCTGCTGGCACCAAGGGTGTTGCCTGTGGATATAGGGAAGACGAAGTGTTGACAATTTCAATTTTTTTCTCCATCTATCATGACGTGGCCTTTCAGTCCAGTGTTGAGGATTTTTAATTTCTAGATGTTGAGGTGTAATTCTTATTGAAGATTGTAGTCTTTGATCTTCTGAAGCAAGCGCTTAATATCCTCCTCATTTTCAACAAACAAATCCTGTCATTTGCGTAATACAAGTTGTTGATGAATCTTTCTCTGAACCTGATGCCATAATCTTCTCCATAGTCCCTAATGGCTTTCCCAGCATACAGATTGAAGAGGTATCAAGAAAGGATAAAACTCTGACATACACCTTTCTTAGTCTTAAACCATGTAATGGCTCCCCTTCTTTATTTGAAAAATACTCTCTGATTCCAGGTATAGTCAAATGAGCACAATTAAATGTGTTATAATCCATTCAATCAAATATGTACAATAAAGTATAGGCTCAAAGAAACTGCAAATCCATTGCTGTCTGGTATGAGCTGACTCACCGCTGGTCCTTCAGTGGCTTTCAGAGGCTGTAAATCACAAAGAAGGAAATTGCCTATATTTTGCTTATGTGAATAACTAGGTAACTTTGAAATTCCAGAGAGTTGCAACCTTTGGGTTGGTAGTTCAAATTCCTACAGACTGCCACTAGAGTTCCAACAAACATAGAGGTAGTATATTTTTTTGTGATTATTTCATAGTAATATATGTTGTTATTAGCTACCTACAAGTTGCTTAAGACCTACAACAATTTTAAGTACTGTAAAACTAACAAGGTATAGAACTTTTGCTATTCTCACAAAATTGTTATTGAGCCAAGTTGCAGCTACTGTGTTACTCCATCTTACTGATGGCTTTCTCCCTTTCCTCTGACCTATTTTACTAAGCATGACACCCTTATTAGATCTGACTCTTTCTGATAACATGTCCAAAATATGTGAGATAATGTTTCACCATCTTCACTTCTAAGGAGCTCTCTGGTTGTAGCTCTTAAATAATCACCTTAAAAGCTGCCTTACATATATTTATGTTCTTGATTTACTAATTTTGTCCAGGGAGAGAAGTATAGTTTAGATACAACCTTGAAATTTTCGCCGTGTCTTTGTTGCAGGGATTTAGGAAAGTGAGTAAGTCTGTTTTATTTAACTTGATTTTAAAATCAAAATGGATCTGAAATTTAATAAGTAAAATAATACATTTTCTTGAAAGAAAAGTTTGTGAACTTTAATAACAAGATAATAAATACAGGTATATGCTACTTAATATGTGCTTGGCCATTATGTAATCATATATATATATATATATATATATATAACCACCATGAAGTAGTTTTGTTTGGTTGTTTTTAAGAAAAAACAGCTCTCACTTTGTTTATATCTCCCCCCTGCAATGTTATAAAGGGACCCCAATGCCCACAGTACTCTCCCAAAAAGTGAATAGGCAGTAGGGCTCTCAGATGCACTACAATACCCTCCAATACTACCCCCACCCCCACTCCAACATCTCATTCTCCTTGCCCTCCTTCTGGCTGCACTCACCCCACTATCGCTTGTGTAACCTATAACTTCTTGGGCAGCATAATACTTGCAATAACTCTTCTGCTGCTCTGTAGGTGATCAGCCAACTGCTTCAAAGGTATTTGAGAGTTCTTAGCTTTTGGAGGCAGTGACGACCACACTAGGTCAAGAATACCCACTGACAGGAAAATGACAGTTAGGGATACCTCCTTTAGCCTGTATATTTGATCACATGGAAACCTGTTCACATAGTCAACCCATGTATTGCCTCTGCCTCTGCCCAGACACATGCAAAGTTTTAACTTTACTGCCCAAAAATTGTTATACAGTTGCATCCCTGGCAAGGCTAGCCTCCTGTATCCAATGTATATAATTCAGTGAATTTGTCTCATGAGTTTCAATAGATTTATAATATAATGAGGTTATGGAAATTTAAGAATGGATAACACAGGAGCTGATTGTGTATGTAATGATATTCAAACAATATCCAAATCACATAACATCCCATTTCACATAGTGTATCTTAGATAGTAAGCAACTTATACCTGCATTCAGAAAGGGGGCTTATAATCATGGGAAGTGCACAAGATTTAAAATTAATAGACTTTTAAATTTAGGTTATGAGCTGGAATGGAATAATTTATTTCTTCAATTTAAGTTTAATTATATCAAGAAAGAGGACAATAAGTTTTGTTTTTCATCATTGTACTATTATTGCTGCTAGATATTATTGAGAGAACTGAAAATTCAAACATCCCTAAAGGTGTCTGAACCTTGTGGAATCCTGCACCAATCTTAAGATCGCAGGTGTATTAAGAGCTTTGCTACAGTTGCTATGTCAATGCATTCTTTTGAGAGTCTTTCTTTCTTATCCCCTACCTTTCACAAAATTACTTTTTTTTCTCTCTCCAAGGACTGATCCTTCCCTCTTGCATCCAAGGAGCATCCTAATTGCATTTCTTACAAGATAGATCTATCTATTCTGTTGATAGTCAATTGGGTATTCAACACTCTTTTCCTGTACCAAAATTCTAAGTATAATATCTACTGCTATTCATTGTTCAACTTTCAGAAACACAGAAGCAGTTAAGCATACATACCTTAGTTTTTTAAAAGACATTTTTGCTCTTACTTGCTTTGGAAAATTCCTTGGCAGTGGATTTTCCTCAATGTAGCATGCCTTTTGATGTCTTGAAAATTATTATGGATATTGATAGTAGGTTCAAGTAAAATAAAGTCAATCACAGACAACTTAAATCTTTCTTTTATATATCATAATGTTGCATATTAAGCCAGTGGTGAGGATTCTTTGTCTATATTCCTGATGATGAGATGCAACCCATATTGAAGGTTGTAGTCTTTGGTTTTCTGTTTTCAGTTTCTGTAGATAATACTGTGTCTTCCGTACAACCCAAGTTGTTGATGAGTCCTCCTCCAATTCTGATGTCACATTCTTCCTCATATAATCCAACTTCTCAAATTATTTGCTCAGTAGACATATTGAATATGTATGAAGGAATGTTTATTCTGTCCATATTCTCATTATTCTCAATGCTTTTCATTTCTGCAGTGAATGTTTAAGTATCTAACAGGCTTATAATTGGCTGGAATAGTCCTTAACTATGATATACACTATTTATTTCCATGTATATACTTCGTCCAGGCAAGTTTGTTATTATTTTATACGATTTTACTCTGGTGACTTAATGTAAGTTGTCACTGTCAATTGAAGATATATAGTTTGAATCCACCAGTGTCTCCGTGGGAGAAAGATGAGAAGAATCTCCTCTAGTGTGATTTACTTCCTTTGACAAGCCCCTAGAGAATCACTTATGGGAACTATGGGTCAGTTCTCTCTCTTTCTCTCTCTCTCTCTCACACACACACACACACACACACACAAACACACACGCACACACTCATCATCATCATCAATCAACAACATGTGCTTATGGAGTTGGATTATAACATACTATAAAACCCAAGGGTTGAGTACACAGACTGAATGTGTTTCTCATTTTAATTATTCTCTGCATTATCTTCAGTAAGTTCAATTTAATTTTAGTAATTTTTTTCATGTTGTTGTTGTTGATTGCTGTCAAGTTGAGCACAACTCATAGCAACTCTATGTACAAAAGACCTAATGCCTTTCCATAACTGTCATCATTTTACCAGGTTCATAGAGTTTCCAGATGCATGTGGTTTAGGAAGTGGATAGAGGGTAATATATCTTGTCACAATGACTGAAATAAAAGAAATACCAAGGAAATGGTCATTGTTATTTTATAAATCTCTTGAAAAATAACTCTAAGCTACCAACTTTATATCAGAGTATCTAACTTGATGAAGAAGATCAGAGGTGGAATAGTAAGACTAATATTTCAGTGATACTACCTTAAATTTATGACTAAAACTTAAATTCTGGTTGTTTTAAAAATCAACATGGAAAGTCCCAATATTCTAATCAGTTAGAAATTCTGTTTTGACTCCAACTCTCCCAATCTTTAGCTTAATTAACACCAGCATGAAGAGAATCTTTGTGAATGAGCTGGTGTAATTGAAAGTTCTTTGAATAAATGTAAAATGTAAAAGAGAAAGGAGAAAGAAAGAAAGAGTGAGTGAAAGAGAACTGTTGCTGCTCATTGGGGAGTAAGGTTACTTTTTAATAAGTCATCTAATATTCCAAAGGGATACAGGGTAAAACTAACGAATCCTTGAAAGTAAGTCCATAGCAATCCGCCTTGTGTTAAGTGTTATCTTTGCTAAGAAACAGTGATTTAATCCATTGCTATTAACACAGTTTCAACCTATATTAACATCAATACAAGTCAATGCTGTTGAACCTGTTCCATCTCAAAGAGATCTTTCATTGGATTTCTGAAACTGTAAAACTCATAGATTTGAACCCGTGACATTTAAGTTAGTAGTAGAACAAATAATATACTATCCCATGAGAGTTTCTTAACATTATACGTTGTTATGTGATGTCAAATCAAAATCAACTCTCAGTTGACACTCCATCAGTTTTCAAAATCTTTACATCACAAGTAGGGAGCTCTGGTTACTTGTTCCTGTTGATTGCCTTCAAGTCAAGCATGACTCATAGCAACCCCATGAACAAAAGGCCTGAAGCCCCACTACAGCTAATGACATTTATCAAAGTTCATAGAGTTTCCAGAGGCATGCTATTTAGGAAGTGGATGCCACTCATGCTTCCGAACCTGTCATAGTAAGTTATTGTTGTTAGGTGCCAATGAGTCACTTGCGATGTATAACAACCCTATGTACAGCAGCTCTAAATCCTTCCCTGTCGTGAGCCAGTCTCACTACCTCTGACACACCAACCCCAATCACTGAAGTTACTGTATCAATCTATTTCATCCACGGCCTCCCTCTCCTTCACTGTCTGTCTCAGATTATTTGAGTACTTATTTGCTAGAAATAGTACCTTTATGAGTTAATATTAATTTTTATTCTTGCTAATTTAGAACTATTTTCCAGTTGTAATCAATGTATAAATGCTTCATTTCTAGGTCAGGATATAATAAAGAACAAGTAATCATGTTTTGAAATAAGTCCTTCATGTGTGAAAGGTTCTTAAAGAGGACTAGAAAATGTACACTTTTTATTTTTTCTTTTCTTTGATTTTTAGGTGTTTTTTTTTCCACATCTCTTCTTCCATTCTCATCCCTGTTAATTATCCAATATTGATTTCGTGTATAAGTCTTTCCTAACGTTTTTTATATTGTTGTTGTTATGTGCTGTTGAGTCAGCTATGACTAACAGCTTATATTTGAATAATAGATCTGAATCTTGTCCTATTCTGAGCCATAGTCACATCTCAGTTATACTCAAGATTATTGATTTTTGTCCCTGGGTCAATCCATTTCTCAGATATAGAGAACTCTGACACTCTACCTTATCCAGTATTTCTTTTTCAAAGATAGTTTCCTCTTAATATGTCCAAAGTATGTGGAATGATTTCACCATTCTTACCCGTATGGAGTGGAAGGTTAGTGAAGAAGAAGAACAGCCTCAATGAGATAGACAGACACAAAAATAGTAATGGTGAACTCGAACATGTCAGAGATGGTCAAGAAGGCACCACGAAAATGACAGATCCATCATTCATAAGATCCCGATGAGTAGTAGTTAACTACATGGTACTTACCACAAAAACTAGTTTATCAATAGGAATCAAAGTATTGTTATGGTTGATTGTCTTTGAGTCCTTCACTGCTCCTAGTGACTCTGTGAACAAAAGACCTGACGCCCCTCTACCACTATGATTGCTTATCAAAGTTCATGGAGTTTGCAAAGGCATGTTGTTTAGGAAGTGGATGTCACTCCAGTGGTTAAACGCTCACTTGCTAAAAAGAAAAACTTCCAATCAACCCACAGATAAAATGCTTTATAGTTGACTCTTATAAAAACAAATATTTCCTGGCATAGACTTGTGAGGACATCCAAGGCTGCATCTGTTAATCCAAACAAGTCAATTGCTATCAAATCAATTCCTGCATCCTTATTTTTTGCCAATGCCTTCTATGCAACTTCCAGTTCCTCCTTTATTACCATTGGCTTCTGTTAATATGGTAATTTCTGAATTTTTTCACTGTCAATCAGGAAAAGAAGCTGTTATATGAACAGAGCATGGGAACATGGCATGGTTTAAACTGAGAAGGATGTGCATCTCTCTCCATACATATTAAATCTGTATGCTGAGCAAACGACATGAGAAGTTGGACTCTATGAAGAGGAGTGTGACGTCAGGATTGGAGGAGATTCACCAATAACCTCCAGATGACACAACATTGCTTGCTCTATGTGAAAAGGACATGAAGCACTTGTTGCAGAAGATCAAGGAATGCAGCTTTCAGCGTGGATTGCATCTCAATGTCAAGAAAACAGATTCTTATAAATGGGCAACATCATGATTGATGGAGGGAAGAGTAAAACTGTCAATATTTTCTACTTGCTTTGATTTACAGTTAATTCTCTTGGTACTAGCAGCCAGAAAATAAGGACATTCATTGTACTGGGAAAATCTGGAGTTAAGGAACTCTCCAAATTATTGAGAAGTAATGATGTCAGTTTGAAGACTAAAGTTTATCTGACTTAGGTTATTCTCTTTCTGATCACTTGATGTGCATCTAAGCTGGACAATGAATAAGGATGATAGAGAAAGTATAGACGTCTTTGAAGCTGTGCTGTTGGAAAAGAGCACGGAACATCCCATGGACAGGCAAAAGCACAAACAGATAGGTCTACGAGAAACTGCAGCCAGACTTCTCTTTGGAAGCAAGAATGATTAATTTTTGCCTCACATCTTTGGGCGTGTTGCTAGAATTGACTATTCCTTGGAAAGGACATGATTTTAAAAGGTTGGAAGGTTGGCAAAGGAGAGGATGATCCTCAGCCATGAAGATTGACGCGGTGACTACAACAATGGGCTCCTGTGTGTCAGGAAGTATGAGGATTACACAGGGCAGAATAAGGTTCAGATATTTAGTTTATAGGGTCACTATGAGTTGTATCGAACTCAATGACACCTAACAACAACAGATATTTGTTTAAAATATTCTTTAGCCAAAATAAAAGGTATATGTCACCAATGTTCTCCTATTTTCTCTCCTAGTTAAAAACAAGAAAAAACCCCAATCTTCTCAATATATAATTTTTAATTGTTATTATTGTTTTTGTCATTTGTGACTTTAGCAACACTATGTATGACAACCCTGAAACCTGCCCAACTTGGGCCATATTTACTGTTTCTGACACACTTACTCTCATGACCCTAGTCACTATATCAATCCATCTCATCGATGGTCTCCCACTCTTTCTCATTCCCTCCATCCTTCTGCGAATGATGTCCCTCTCCAAGGACTAGTCCCTCCTTGCAACATGACAAAAGTATGTCAGACAAAACCTCAGAACCCTTGCCTTCAAGGAGCAGGTGGGTTTCACTCTCTCTAAGAAAAACCTGGTTGTATACCTGGCAGTCCATGATATATTCAAAACTCTTCTCCAGCACCACAACTCAAAGCTATCAATTCCTTTTCTGTAATCCCTAGTCACTCTCCAGCTCTCTAATGCATAGAAAGTTCTTGTGAAAACTATAGCCTGGATTAGGCACACCTTAGTCTCTAGGCTGATGTTGCTCTTCAATACTCTGAAGAGGTCCCCGACAGCAGGATTTCCTAATGCAATTTATCTCTTGATTCCCTAGCTGCTGGTACCAAGACTGTTGATTGTGTACTCAAGCAAACTAAAGGTGTTAACAATCTCAAACTCTTTAACATCTTCATGATGCTGCCAATTGACCCAGTGGTGAGAATCTTCGTTTACTTGATGTTCAGCTTCAATTTATAATTAAGGCTGCAATTGTTTATCACTTTAAGCAAGCAGGGTCATGTCATCTGCATTATGCAGGTTGATGATGAATCTTCCTCCAATCCTGGTGCCATATTCCTCCTAATACAGCCCAGCATCCTGAATGATCTGTTCTGCATATATATTGAAAAGGTATGGAGACAGATTACAGCCCTGGCAAACACAATTCCCAATTTTGAACCATACAGTGTTCCCGTACTCTGTTCTGATGACTGCCTCCTGGTCTAAGTATAGGTTTCATATAAGCACAATCAAATGTTCTGGGATTCCCATTCTCCTCAGAGTCAGCCACAGTTTGTTGTAACCCACACACTCAAACTCCTTTGCATACTCAATGAAATATAGATAGACCTTCCTCTGGTACTGTCTGTTTTCAGCCAAGATCTATCTAACATTAGCTATAAAACCCCTAGGACCACGGCCTCTTCTATACTCAGCCTACACATCTGGCAGTTCTCTGTTGACGTGCTATCCTAGTCATTTTTGGATAATCTTCAGCAGAATCTTGCTTGCATATCATACTAATGATATTGTTCAATAATTCCCAAACTCTGTCAGGTCAACTTACTTTGGAATGGGAACAAATACATACCTCTTTGAGTTAGTTGGCCATGTAGTTGTGCTCCATATTTCTTGACACAACTTAGTGAGTACATCCAGGGCAGCATCTCTTTGTTGAAATATGTCAATTGGTATGCTGTCAATTCCTGAGCCAGGTGCTGATTGAGGAACAGACCACCAACTACTCATATTCAAGTTTAAAATGAAGTTTAAGAAAATTAAATGAAATCCACAGGAACCAAAATTTGACCTTATATTTATCCCACTTGAATTTCAATACCATCTCAGGAATAGGTTTGAGGCCCTGAAAACCAATGAACGTAGACCAAATGAGCTGTGGGAGGATATCAAGAATATCATTCATGAAAAATGCAAAAGGTCACTATAAAGGCACAGGAGGAGGAAAAGACTAGGATGGATGTGAGATGAATCTCTGAATATTGCACTAGAGTGCCAAGAAGCCAAAGCAAAAGGAAGAAATCAAGAAATTAAGGAGCTGAACAGGAGATTTCAAAGGGTAGCTTGGGAAAACAAAGCAAAGTATTATAATGAAATGTGCAAAGAACTGGAGGCTGTAATTCAAAAGAGCAAAACTCACTCAGCATTTCTTATGCTGAAGGAATTGAAGAACAAATTCAAGCCACAAATTGTAATTCTTAAGGATGCTTTGGGCAGAATATTAAATGATCCAGGAAGCATTAAAAAAAGATGGAAGGAGAATACAGAGTTACTTTACCAGAAGGAAAAAATGACTTTTACTAGTTTTCCAAAAACTGAAACATGTTGCTGAAATAAATAAAATATGTGAGAAAATAATCTATTAGAATATTTTACATATAGTGTTTTCAAAGTCTAAAATACAGAATGTAAGCGTATGCCAAGATTAAGATAAAATTTTTTAAAATACAATTTTTCTTCTTATAAATATCTTGAAATTATAACAAAGTTAATATTTAAATCACTGTTAAATTAACATTTCAGGATCTAACATAAGGAATTCACCACAACTGAATTTTTCTGAACATGTGGTATTGCTATATTACCTTTTTCCATGCGTTCACAGTCACTTTGTTAATGTAAGTCAATAAGATTCATTGTGGTATGATCAAACCATATGTTGTTGTTGTTGTTCTGTGCTGTCGAGTCGCTTGCAACTCATAGCGACCCTAGGTACAACAGCCCTAAACTCTGCTATGTCCTGTGCCAATTCCACCATCTCTGATACACCCATCCAGATTACCCCAATCACTGAATCAATCAACCTCATAGGGGGCCTTCCCTTCTGCACTCTTCCTCCACCCTACCAAGGATAATGTCCGCTCCAAGGACCTGTCCCTCCTTGTAACATGTCCAAAGTATGTTAGACAGAGCCTTAGAATCCTTGCATCCAAGGAGCTGC
>NW_006399897.1:2376641-2379855 GCF_000299155.1 Elephantulus edwardii | reverse complement strand
GGGAAGCTCCAGCCAACACTGTCCACCATGGGTACCCATTACCGCGATTGACACATCACCTCACAGTCTTCAGCATCACAGCAACCACGAATTACCTCTGTACAGCAATGCACAGACCAGTGCTATACCACCTAGAAGAATGTTTGACAGGAAGACAATTGGAACCTGGCCGAGGGCCACAGATGACAATCACCCACCTTTGGCTTGGTAGCACAGCTTCCTTTCCACTAGGCCAACAAAGCTTTCTCTTTGTCGTCATCATTATACACACACACGCGCGCGTGCACCCACACACACACATTTTACACACACACACACACACACACACACACACGCACATATAATTTTTCCCTTTGGCTTCCTGACTCTTTAGTGGAATTTTCAAGGTCCCTTCTGTCATCCATTTTGGATTTAAGCTTCTCCTCTATCTTTGTGGTGATCTTTTACTCTCCTTATGGAGGATTTCCTTGAAGTCATCGTACAAATCATTTGCTCTTCAACTAAGAGTGTTGAACCTATTCTTAAGACGACTTTTAATTCAGATGGGATAGACTCAAGAGCATATTTTTGGTTCTTGTCGACTTGTTTTTTTTCAGCTTCAATTTCGACTTCCACAAGTTTAAACAGAAGATTTCAAAAGACATTTTGGAAAACAGAGCATACTATTCTGAGGAAATGTGTAGATACCTTGAATTGAAGAACAAAAATGGAAGAATTTGCTTTATATTTCTCAAGCTGAAAGAACTGGAAAACAAGTTCAAACCTCTAGTTGGAATACTTAGAGATACTCAGGGCAAAATCTTGAATGATTGAGAAAACATTAAAAGAAAATAGCTGACACTAAAATATTTTGGAAAGTAGCATTTGGTTTAAAGCCATTGGTAATGAATGAAGAATTTTAAGTTGTACTGCAGGCATTGGTAAATAAGGAAGGCCCCACAAATTGATAGGATTCCAATTGATATGTTTCTAATGACATTTGGAATGCAGCATGTGCTCACTAGTCTATGCTGAAAATTTGAAGGCCAGCTGCCTGACCAACTGACTGGAAGACTCCTATATTTGAATGTTTCCATTCCCAGAAAGGACAAAGCAGCGGAATGTGGAAATTATTGGGTAATATCATTAACTAATGCCAACTATAGGCAAAATACTGCTGAAGATCATTCAAAAACGACAAGAACAGTACAAAGACAGAAAACTGAGTCATTCAAGCTGTTGCACCAGGGACATCATTGTTTATGTCAGATAGACCCTAGTTAAAATCAAAGAATATCAGTAGGATATCTATTTGCATTTATTTTCACTGTGCAAAGATATTTGGCTATATAGACTGTAACAATTTATTACTCTCATTAAGAAGAATGGTAATCTCAACATTCTTAAATTTTCTCATGTGAAATCTATTCCTAAGCCATGGGGCTATTTTGCAAATAGAACGACAACATGGTTTAAAATGAAGATAGAAGCAAACATATCCTTGATACCAAAGCCAAAAAAGGACACCACCAAAATAGAAAACTATAGGCCAATATCTCTTGTAAACATACATGCAAAAATACTGAATAAAATACTTGCAAAGAGAATTCAACGATACATCAAAGAATTAATCCATCATGACCAAGTGAGATTTATAACATGTATACAAGGACGGTTCAACATAAGGACAACAATCAATGTAATTCATCACATTAACAAAGCAAAGAAAAAGAACCACATGATCCTATCAATTGATGCAGAAAAGGCCTTTGACAAAATTCAACACCCTTTTCTGATTAAAACACTCAACCAATGAAGGAGTTTGTCTTTTGCTTGTCAAGGAGAGGTGCGAACTGCGGGTGGGGGTGGGGTGGGAGAGGAGAAAAGTGCAACAATGAATGAATGGAATTCCAAAATCTCTGTAGATGTTCATTGAAATTATTAATAATAATAAAATTAAAAAACCAAAACAAAACAGAAAAAGACGCTCAACAAAATAGGATTACAGGGGAATTTCTTCAGCATAGTAAAAAGAAAAGTATTTATGTAAACCCGAGAGCCAACATCGTTCTCAACAGAGGGAGGTTAAAGGCATTCCCTTTAAGAACAGGAAGTAGGCAAGGATGCCCACTCTCACCTCTCTTATTCAATATTTTATTGCAAGTCTTAACGATAGCAATAAGGCAAGAGAAGGAAATAAGAGGTATCTAAATTGGCAAAGAGGAGGTAAAATTATCTCTCTATGCAAATGATATGATAGTATACCTAGAAAACCCTAAAAACTAAGAAAGAAAACTATTGGATGTAGTTGACCAATTCATCAAAGTGGCAGGATACAAGATCAACATACAAAAATTATTTGGATTTCTCTACAGTGACAAAGAAAATACAGAGCCTGAACTAAGAAAAACAATACCCTTCATAATAGTGAATCACAAGATTAAATACTTGGGAGTAAATCTAACCAGAAACACAAAGGATCTATTCAAAGAAAATTACAAAACATTATTATAAGAAACAAAAAGAGCCCTGGAGAAGTGGAAGAATACCTCTTGCTCGTGGAGAGGAAGACTCAATATTGTGAAAATGGCAATACTACCAAAGGCAATTCACACATTCAACACAATCCCAATAAAAACACCAATCCCTTTCTTCAAGGAGATGGAAAAGATAATCTCCAGTTTCATTTGGAATGGAAAGAAGCCCCAAATAAGCAAAGCCCTCCTTAAAAATAGAAAAAAAAGTAGGAGGCATCTCACTCCCTGATTTCAAATCCTACTACACTGCCATGGTGGTTAAGACAGCACAGTACTGGTACAGTGGCAGACACATAGATCAATGGAATAGAACTGAGAACCCGATAATCATCCCATGTACATATGGTCAACTGATTTTTGACAAGGAGATGGAATCAGTTAAGTCGGGAAATGACAGCCTTTTTAACAAATAGTGTTGGCAAAATTGGAAAAAATATCTGCAGAAGACTCAAGCAAGATCCACAACTCACTCCATATACAAAGACCAACTCAAGGTGGATCATGGATGCAGGACTATAAACTTCATTAAAGAAAAGCTTGGAAGAACTCTAGTAGTCCTAATCCACAACATAAACAGTCTTCCAAGTATCCTGAAAAATCTACAACAAGGACAAGATAAAATAGATGAATAGGACCTTCTAAGAATCAAATCCCTATACACATCTGAAAACTTCTCCAACAGGGTAAAAAGGGAAGCC
>NW_006399897.1:2372311-2376001 GCF_000299155.1 Elephantulus edwardii | reverse complement strand
CTGTGAACAATCTCAATCTCTTCACCATCCACCCTGATGCTGCCAATTGGTCCAGTGGTGAGAATCTTTGTCTTCTTGACATTGAGCCTCAATCCCTATTGGAGGCCACAGTCCTTGACCGTCTGCTTTTGGACTCAAGCTAAAGATAATATTAGTAAAAATTAATGCATAGTAGCTTACTCTAGCAGTGAAACAACAACAAAACAATAACAAAACCCAACTCATTGTTACTGAGTTGGAATCTACTTATAGTTGGCTCTTCTGTGGGTTTTCCAAGGCTATAAATTACATGGGAGAAGATTTCCTTTTTTTTCTTCCATAAAGCTACTGATGGATTACAATTGCCAGAGTGTTTCACCTTTTGGTAAGCAGTATATCTCACTACAGATACATTGTCAGGGAGCCTAGGCATAGGGAATATATTTGAGAAAAAAAATAAAAAGAAAATATTTTGTCGCTGAAGAAATTAAAATAATAGATATATTAGGTCAACTTGCTGTTTTCTAAGCCCTTCTATTTTATCAAAGCATTGGACTTGTTGACATACCCCTACTTATTATTTTGCATTCTATTCTTTGATGCTGAAAGAAATGTAAAAATTATAAAATTAGAGATTGTGCTTTTGTGTTATTTTGATATTGAGAAAATTTAAACCAGCAAAAAAAACCCAGATATTATTACCCCATAATATTACCTTTTCTCCATTTGTTTATATTGATTCTTCACTTCTCTCATATTTTTTAAACTATCTCTTGGATTTTGTTTTTAATTATTAATTCAGGTCAACCAGAGCCATCAGGCAAATACATATATATCTTCATGTTTTGTCCTGATATCTTAATATTCTCAAAATAGGATATAGCTAAACGCTTCTGTTAGGACATTTTCTATTGTATCAATTTTGTACAAGTGAGTTTTATGAATACATAGTGATTTTAATGCATTTATATTGAAACTTATGTATATTAAAATATGAGCAATGGAGAAGATTGAGGATAGCTAGAAGCAATGTCAGAAAACAAAAATAATTTTATTTTGTATGTGAAGTAAAAGACATATTTTTATATTAAGTACTACAATGTTAGATTTGTCAGATGGATCTCAAAAGCTATTAGATCTTCTTTTCACAGTACTTTAACATTGAATTAGTTTCAATAGAGGTTTATTTAATTCTGTATTAATAGAAGTTCATTTAATCCTGTATTAGTGAGATATTATTGTTTGTTGTACAGTCATACAGCTCAAAATGAGTTAAGGGGGGAATGAATATTCAAAAGCAACTTAATTTATCACAATATGATATAACCCATTAGACAAAACATTTGTATGTTTTTGAAACCAGTTATCTTCTTGGTTATCTTTTGGTCCTGGTGCGTGAATTCCATAGAAGGCTTCGTATTTTTAAAATACAAAATCATTACTGTTAATGAACATGGTTTTCAAGTGGGCTTAATCTATAAGATATTGTTGTCAGGTGCCGTCAAATGGAGTATTTCTCATAGCAGCCCTCTGAACAAAATATCTAAACCATGTTCTATCCTGCGTCATCCTCACACTTCCTGACACACAAAAAGCTATGCCAGCGTTCACTGTGTCAATCCACCAAGTTGAGGGTCTTCCTCTCCCTTGCCAACACTCCACCCTTCCTGGCATTATGTCCTTCTCCAAGAAATAGCCCCTCCTGGCAGCGTGTCCAAAGCATATGAAGAGAAGCCTCATCATTTCTGTCTCCAAGGAACACTTTGGCTACACTCTCTACAAGATATATCTGTCCATCTCTTGGCCATCTGTGGATGTTCAGTGCTCTTCCCCAACACCACAGCTCAAAGACATCAATTCTTTTTCTATCATCCTTATTCATTGTTCTGCTTTTAGATGCATAACAAGTAATTGGAAAGACCATGGCCTGAATCAGATGCACCTTAGTCCTCAAGCTGACATCACTACTCCTCAATAATTTGGAAAGGTCCCTAACTCCAGATTTTGCCAGTGCAATGCATCTTCTTATTTCCTGACTTCAGATACCAAGGATGTTAATTGTAGATCCAAGTAAGATGAAGCTGTTGACAATTTCAATCTCCTCTCCATCTATCATAACTCTGCCTATTGGTCCAGTGGTAAGGATCTTTGTTTTCTTGATATTGAGATGTAATCAACACCAAAGCTGCATTCCTTGATCCTCTGCAACAAGTGCTTCAAGTCCTCACTTTCAGTAAACAAGGTTATTTTATCTGAATAATACAGGTTATTGATGAGTCTCCCTCAAATTCTGATGCCACACTGCTCTTCATAGAGTCCAATTTCTTGGATTATTTGCTCAGAATACAGATTGGATAGGTATGGAGAGGAAATACAACCCTGGAGTACTCCCTTTTCAATTTTAAACTGTGTAGTTTTCCCCTGCTCCATTTGCACAACAGCATCCTGGGCTAGGTATAGGTTCCTCATGAGCACAATTAAATACTCTGGCATTCCTATTCTTCTCAATATCAGCTAAAACTTGTGATGATCCATGCAGCCTCTGAATAATCAAAAACTTAAATAAAGCCATGATCCATCTGACATAAGCAATGATACCAGCGCAGGATTGGAAGACCCCAGATGAGATAGATTGATAAAGTAACCGAGGTAATAATTAGAGAATCGACGTCAGTGAGACTGACTCAGAATATTGCAGGCTCCAAAGCTGTTGTGAAAATGGATTGTTACGAGTTTCAGGAGACTCACTGGCACACGTAACAATAGGTTTCACCTCTGTCATTTACAATGTCTCAAATTGTTTCATAATGTTGTTAATCAGGACTTTATCTGGGTACTTAAACCACTGTGAAATATCACAGAGGTCACATAAATAAGTTGGTATTTTTATCTTATTTTAAATCAGGCTCAATTGGTATGGTGGACAAAAAGTCTAGCTATTTTGGTTGTAAGGTTTGTTGTATTCATGGATTTTATTTTTGAGATTAGACCTTTCGTTTTATAGAAATTGTTCCATGCCATGGGTTAAAATGTTTACAAGATACCATAATTTTCATTATTTCCAATCTGTTAATTGTTTTTCCATTGATGAAGCTTTTTTTGGTCTCCTTTCCTTCTTATTTTTGTTCTTTGAGTAAATGCTATTTACTCTCTTATAGACAATTGACTAAAAACAAACCAACATAAGGTAATATTCACATACAAATGCTATTATAGTACAATGCTTACAGAGTTTCTTGTTTCTGAATTGATCTAACACTGGTATTTGTATTATTAATATTTTATCATCTATTTTAGCATAGAAGAAAGGCAACCCAACCAAATGTGGAAACTACAGAACAATTTCACTGATTTCAGATGCAAGCAAGATTTTACTGAAGATTACCCAAAAACGACTGGAACAGCACATCAACAGAGAACTACCAGAAGTCCAGGCTGGTTTCAGAAGGGGTCGTTGTACTAGAGATATTGAAGCTGATGTTAGATGGATCTTGACTGAAAGCAGGGAATACCAGAGGAATGTCTATCTGTATTTCATTGACTATGCAAAGGCATTTGACTGTGTAAATCCTAACAAACTATGGCTGACTATGGAAGAATGGGAATCCCAGAACACTTGATCATGCTAATGCAAAACTTATACTTGGACCAGGAGGCAGTCGTCAGAACAGAGCAAGGGAACACTGCATGGTTCAAAATTGGGAAGGGCGT
>NW_006399897.1:2360851-2365877 GCF_000299155.1 Elephantulus edwardii | reverse complement strand
AACTATGAGATATCATCTCACCCCAGTCAGAATAGCAAAATTTAACAGAACAGCAAGCAACAAATGCTGGCAAGGTTGTGGAGAAACTGGACTCCTTATTCACTGTTGGTGGGAGTGTAAAATGGTGCAACCACTATGGGAGGCTGTATGACACTCCCAAAAAGTTGCAAATAGAGAAGTGCAGCAATGAATGAATGGAAATAGAAATTCTCTGTAAGTGTTCATTAAAATTATTTTAAAAATGCAGATATTTGTGTCAAGTTTGTATCCATTCTCTATACATATTTAATCAATACGCTGAAAAAATTTTTTTAGAAACTTGACTAGAATGAGAGGAAGTAGGCATCAGGGTCAGAGGAAGCCTCATCAATAACCTTCAATATGCAGATGGCACAATCTTGCTTGCTTAAATTAAGGATAATTTGAAGCACTTGTTGCAGAACATCAAACATTACAACCTTCAATATGGATACATCTCAACATCAAGAAAACAAATATCCTTACCACTGAATCAATAAAAACCATTTTGATGAAAAAAAGTTTGAAGCTATCAATGACTTCTTCTTATTTGGATCCATATTAAATACACTTGGTGCTAATAGTCAGGAGAGCAAGAGACATACTGCATTGGAAAAATCTGTAGTTAGATACTTTTCTGAATTATTAAGACCACTTTCCCCATCATCATACTTTCAATTACTTACTATATATCTAAGAGCTAGACAATGAATAAGGATTTCAGAATATAAATTAATGCCTTTGAACTGTCGTGTTGGAGAAGAAGAGTGAATATCCCTTGGACTGCCAAAAGAACAGATATGTCTCTGAGAAGGTGCAGCCAGAATCCTTCTTGGACGCAAAGGTGATAAGGCTTCTTCTCATATACTCTGAGCATGTTTTTTCCAATGGTGAGAAATTTCATGCTTAAAAAATTGGAGGCAGAGAAAAGGAGAAGACGACCCTTAACTAGGTGGTTTGAAGCAGTCACTACAGCAATGGACAAAGATTATGAAAATGGCACAGGATAAGGCACGGTTCACATCTGCTGCTCTTTGGTAACTATGGCAACAACAATATTTATTGTTCATTTTTTGCTGATATTAGTTGTTCCCCCCCAGTTTTTATATATTAGTTTTATCCAGTCATATTTTTATTTCCCTACTTTAGAGTAGTGAGAGAAGATCTTCACCCTGAAACCCACAACGTCCCTTTTCAGCAGGAAGTAGCTAAGAGAATATGCCATCCCCTTTTCCTTATGAATCAGCATGAAGTCTCTCTCAGGGAGGAGTGATAGGCAATGGCAAAGGGTACACAGACAAAGGAGATTAATCAGAGGTGGCTTTGACAAACACTGTGGCAATTGGACAATTAAAGCAGACATTCGGGGGGGAGGGAGGAACAACGAACTGGGGCGGAGAGTAGAGAAAACAGTGCAACAATGAATGAGAACCCAAATGTTCATTAAAACTAATAAAATTTAATAAAAAAATTATTTCTTCCTTACTATTAATTTAAGAAATGTTTTATGATTCTCTTGTATGCGTGTGACTTTGATATTGTCTGTCTTCTAAAAGAGATTTTCTCACACTAGTGTGTATATGGAGAGCTCTAGTGGTCTAGGGGTAAGGAGTTATGCCATCATTCCAAAGCTAAGAAGTTAAAATCCAAGGCTGTTTTCCAGGTGCAAGACATGCATTCTCCTCACTTGTGAACTGAAGCCTCTGAAAATCCACTAAAAGGTCAACATTATGTCAAATGAAACTCAGTAACAATGATAAAGTAACACAAGTAAATGTCTCTCTCTGCTGAGTCAATCTCCATTTGTCATTAGCAATTACAGTGAGATCTAGAGGCCTATAGGCTAAGAATATCCCTTATTCTAAGGTATATTCTGAATCCATCTTGAATATCTGCTAAGTCTCTGTCAATGTAAAGCTCTAGTTTTGTTGTGTGTTTTTTTTAAAAAGTTTACAGCATGATTTTATTGTATAAAATGATACAATATATCAATGACATCATTTGACACTTTTCCTTATTCTCTTATATCAATTTTTGGAATAGGTGCAAACATGGACCTCCCCAGGCAGTTGACCAGGAAAACTATCATCCAAATTTCTTTGTGTAGATTAGTAAACACGTTCAGAGATGTTTCTGTTTGCTGAAAAACCTCAGATAGTGTCCTGTCAATTTTTGGAACTTTCATTTTTCTAATGTTTTCAGTGGAGCTTGGCATTTTCCCTTCAGCACCATTGGTTCTTGATTACGTTTTACTTCCTGAAATGATTTGTTGTTATTGTTATGTCCACCAATTTCTTTTTTTAACACGACTCTGTGTATTCATTCTGTCTTTTCTTGATGCTTTTTTCATCATTCAATGTTTATCCATAGACTCAGTTTTGCTAATCTAGGCTTGAATGTTTTAATTTCTTTCAGCTTGATAAGTGCTTAGAATACTCTTCATTTTTGGCTTTCTAAGTCCAGGTATTATCACATATTTTTTAATATGTTGCTTTGTCTTCTTGAGCTATCCTTTAAAATCTTCTGTTCAGCTGTTTTATTTTGTCATACCTTCCTTTTATTTATTATTTTTTTACATTCAAAACAAATTTCCATGTTTTCTTTAAAATTCATTTTGGTCTTTCTTTCTAAATGACCTTTCGTTTTCTTTATATATGTTATCTTTGATACCATGCCACAACTCATATATTCTTTGGTCATTAGTATTCAGTGCATCATATATTTTCTACAGATGACTTTTGAATCCAGGTGGGATAACATGAAGGTCATATGTTGTAATTTCCAGACACATTTTTATTTTCTTCAGTTTCAATTTAACGTTTTGTATGAGTAAATTGATTGTTCCACAGTCAGCTGCGGATCTTGTTTTGACTGCTGATTTTGTTTCTCCATTTTCTTTTTGCACAGATATAGTCAATTTGATTCCCATGTGTTATATCAAGCTAGGTCCAAGAGTTTTATATCTAGACAACAAACATTTTGAGGTTACATTGGGTTTTGGGTTTGGGGTTTTATTTTTTGTTTTGTTTTGTAAAAGGTACATGCAATGATTAAAACATCGTCTTTCTATCTCACACATCATTTCTGTTACCAAGGCCATATTTTCACATCCTAATTCTTCTTTCTCTTTCTACCTTTTGTATTCAATTGTATGAGTATTAATAAATTCATCTTGGTTGCATGTTACCTCAATGTCAGACTGCAAAAGTTCACAGATATCTTTAATTTCTTTGGCTTTTATAGTTAATGAATATACTTGAATACAACTTGTGTTAACAGGTCTTCTTTGTATGTTTATTATTCTATGGCTTACAATACTGTAATTCAGGATGCTGTTACTCGTTATCTTTAAGCAAGAACCAACACCTAGTTGATCCTCTAGTGAGTTTTCAGAGTTGTAAATTGTGAAGAAGGAGAATGTACATCTTTCTCCATCTCTCACTGAGCAGCTAATGGATTTGAACTGCTTGCCTGTGAGGTGACATCTTATCTCCTCAGTCAATAGACCAGCAGGCCTCCCTGTAATTCAAGGTAGACCTTGAAATGATCTTTCTGGCAATACATTTGAAAAATTTCACTTCAATTTGTCATTCCCAGCATAGTTAATAAGTATATGATTTAATATGGCCAAAACTGGTCCATCTCTGCTCACCAATGCCTATGATGTCTACTTATATGCCTTTTTATTACATTTTTACAATTTCTATCTCTCTCAAAGTAATATTTGTGTATTTTGTGTTCCAATTATTAATGAGTATTTAGAGTCATTTCTCTTAATTTTTAGTCTTACAGCACCAACAAATGAATACCATTTATTCTAGATGTATAATTAAAGAGGACTATGTTGAGACATAGTTCTTCCCAGACACATTAGGAGATTATTCAAACCTGAGGAACTCATATCCAGACACTTTATTGGAAGATGTTCCAATGTTTTCAATGTGATTTTAAGGGCCTATTATTTCCTACGTAGATGACCAGTCCTGCCTTAGTATGTTTTAATATTGAAGCTCCTCTGAAACTTGTCCGTCATCTATAATATCACTAGTACTTTAAATATCAATGATATAACTTCATACTCAGGTTTCACACTGGAATTTATCAGTCTTTGGTCCTTTACCAAGGACGTTCGGAGTTAAACGGCACAAATATCAATGACATAACTTCAGACATCTCAGCACCATACAAGGCACCAAAGTATGGCAAACTGACAAATGGGTGGGGTCATGCTATATTACAGTGTACAAAATATAATATTAAATACAGTCTTGAAATTTCTAAACAATAAATCGGATCTATCATGCCATTTTTATTTCTTTGAAATTAGTATCTGTTTCTCAAGATAGAGGAATACAGTTCCTGGAGAATTAAACATTTTAGAACTAATGCCAATATAAATCATTCATGGGTACTTATAATTTTTTAAACACAGAAAATAAGTGTAAGTATTGCATATAGATGTTGTTGTTTTTAAGTGCTGTCAAGTCGCAGGCGATTCTTAGCGAACCTATGAAGGAGAGTCCTCAATGCTTGGGTGCCTTTCATATTGCATGTAGATAGTCACAATAAATTAAAGTTTAGGACACGATTTGGAGCTAAAGTAAGAATTTGGCAAGCTTTTTTGTCATATTTTCTTTTCAATTTAACAAATTTCTTAGTGTTTTTTTTATATGAGGCATTTTTGTTTATTTCAAGCCAAATATTTAATTTTTGTACATATCTGAAATATTTGTTTTGCATGGACAATTGTGCTTACTCCTATTTTTCTTTTTTTTTTTTCAGTTCATTCACTGTTGCACACTTTCCTCCCTACCTCCCCCAGTTCGCTTTTCTCTTTCTTTTTTTTTCTATAATTATATTTTATTAATTTTCGTAAACATTTACAGAGATTTTGGGTTTCCATTCATTCACTGTTGCACTATTCTCTCTACCCTCCTCCCAGTTTGTTCTTGTCCAAATGCCACAGTGCTTGTCAAAGCCAGTTCTGATTAATCTTCTTTGTCAGTGT
>NW_006399897.1:2326366-2354887 GCF_000299155.1 Elephantulus edwardii | reverse complement strand
GCCTTTCTCCTGCCAGGTTATTTCCTCAACAGCTCGCCTGATAGCTCCGGGTGATGTCGGGATCGAAGGTGGTGCCCTGAGGTCACAGGGCTGTGGTGGGGGTTGAGATGTATGGTTGTGGAGCTGCAAGGGGGTGGGGGAAGGGGAGGAAAGCAAGGGAATAGGGGACAAGGAGCGCAGGGGTTGGACACTATCACTAAGGGGTGGGGACAGGACTTGTGCGCTGCTGGGGGTTTATGCAGCAGCACCCTGTGTGTTAAGGGTCACACAGGTGTAGGTTGCAGGGGGGGTCCCACAGTGTCCGATAGTCTTCGTTCCTCTGGGGTCTCACAGTCTTCGCTCCTCTGGAGTTCCGCGGTAGGTGGCTGGCTGTTGTCCTTCCCGGGTCTCTTCCGGGTCCCTCTCGCTGCGTTCCCCCATCTGGCGGCGTTGTTCCCCGGTCTGGCGGGTGGAAGCAGCGGCATGCGTTACCCCTGGTCTGGCGGGCTGCAGCGTGCGTTCCCCCCGTCTGGGTCTGGCGGGCGGCGGCGTGTGTTCTATTTTTCTATTTGTAGATAGAAATTAAATACATATTAATGTAATTAATTTAATTTTGTATCACCTGCTTGAGTGTGCACGTATGTGAATGTGTGAGAGACAGAGATAGAGAAAAGAGAGATTAATTTCCTGTTGCAATTCTTTTTTGTTCTGATGTTGTTGGTATCGTTGTTATGTGCTGTTGAGTCATTTGTGACCAATAGTGGCTCTATGTACAATAGTCTTGAAGACTGCTCTATCTTGTACCAGCCTTACTGTCCTTGACACACCTACCCTCATTACCGCAGTCACTGAATTAGCCCATCTCCTTGAGGGTCTTTCCCTCTTTCTTTGTCCCTCCACCCTGTCAAGTATGATGCCTCTCTCGAAGAACTGGTCCGTCTTTACCACATGCCCAAAGTACGGCAGACGAAGCCTCAGAATCTTTGCTTCCTAGAAGCAGGCTGGATTTACCCTCTTTAAGATGAACCTGTTAGTTCTACTGGCAGTATATGGGATATTCCAGTACTATTCTCCAGCATCACAGTTCAAACACATCATTTCTCCTTCTAACAGCCCTAGACATTGTCCAGTTTTCTGATGCGTAGCAAGTAACTGCAGAGACTATGGCCTGGATCAGACACAACTTAGACTCCAGACTGACATTGTTGCTTTTAAGTATTCTCCAGAGGTCTCTGAAAGCAGACTCTCTCAATGCCATTCTACTTCTGATTTTCTGGCTGTTGATACCAAGAGTGTTGATTGTGGAGCCAAGCAAACTAAATCTCTGATCAGTCTCAATCCCTTCACCATCTATCATGACGCTCTCAATTGGCCCAGTGGTGAGATTCTTTGTTTTCTTGATGATGAGCTTCAATTCATATTGAAGACTACAGTCTTTGATCTTCTGCACCAAGCACTTCAGGTCCTTCTCAGTTTCAACAAGCAGGATTGTGCCATCTGTATAACATAGGTTGCTGATGAATCTTCCTCATCCTGATGCCACATTCTTCCTCATAGAGTCCAGACTCCTGGATGATCTGTTTTGCATATATTAAAAAGGTATGGAAATAGGACATATACCTGGCATAAACCCTTCCCAATTTTGAACTATGCAATGTTTCCCTGCTCTGTTCTGATGACTTCCTCCTAGCCCTGTTTTAACATTTATTTTTTAATATATTTTAGGAGTTTGAATGTTTTTCTCTAATTTTGAGAGAATCATCACTGAAAATTGTGAGTAACTAGTTATGAGGACTGTCTGTTGGAACTCTAAGAAAGAATGTGCAAAATCAAATGACCCTTAGTATAACATGCTCATTAGAGGTGCCCGGTAAACCGCTGGAGCTGATTTCCATGTCTACTCCACTGCAACCATGATGAGAAGAGCATGTTTAGCAAGGGACTATATAACATATGCATATTTAACACACTCTCTTGCAGTTATGTAACAAGTTGGAAGATTTAAGTTCATAAAATCAAGATCAGGAACAGAAAATGGAAAAGGGTTTTAGATATCCAATACGGCTGATGAAAGACTGCCTGTGATGTAACTGGACCTCTTGACTGTGTGCCAGAGGCTGGAGTCAGTCTCTGGTATGAGATACAGATATTAAGCCTCTACACCCTAAAAATGCTAATCTTAATGGTGGCAAAATAAAAAGTGGAAGGAAAACAAACAAAATTCATAGTTTGAAAGCAGTTTTTAAAATGCTTTAAAAGAATTATCTTAAAACACCAAAACCCATTTTGAAAAAATGACTTGAACACTAAATATTAATTGTTCATGCAAACATCATGCTGTAGATATAGTTCTGTAGAACTCAATATTAGGACTCAGATTAAAAACAAGCCTTAATTTATTAATTTTGTTAAAATATTTGATAAAAATGTCTTTAATTTGTTTTGTTTTAGTTACTCTTTTATTAATTAAGTTTATTTTATAATCCATAAGTGAACAGAGAGTATCTTTTTGCCAGAGTACTTGACATAATAATAGGTATTATCTATATGATTATTGATGTAATCTCCACAGGAGAGTCATTCTGGCAAATAATTTTAACAGATTGCTATTGATTTCTATTTATTATTATAATTAATATGCTGGTTGAAAAAAAATGTAAAAGAATTTTACATCTGACACTTTATCTTCAGGAATTTATGTCCATTCTGAGTTACGTTTTGTTACATTTATGCCTTTCTGTACTTTGTTATCCATAAAATCCTTGTCTAGACCTTGGTTAACTACTATGTTTATATTAATGTAATGTCTTTCTTGTAATGTTCTGACTTCTTTCTTTAAGCTTGTCTGACTTTAACTAATCCCACTCCTTCCATGATCCATTTTATTCCTTACCACTTAATATTACTTGATTCCAAATATGTTGGCCTTATTTCTGTCCAAAGAGGCAGGGCTTTTAGTCTCCTTTTCCCCCCCTTTTAATTTAGCTCTCAATTATTCTCTATCCATCCTTACCTTATAATCATAATTTAAATGATTGTTACAAAAAGAGTTATATTTTGCATCCTGTCTTATAACTGTTTTCTAAGCCATTCACATGCTCAGCACAAAATACATGATGTACAGAATAATTTATCATTTAAAAATGTTCATATGTTAATGAATGTAGGATATTTCTCAACTTTTTGCTAACTCTCTCCCACAAGTTTCGATTGCATATATTTTCATAAAGAGAGAAAGAAATAGAAGTAATGCCAGTGATTGAGTGATAAGATTCTATAAGATACTCTGCAAAGAAGTATTTTAATTATCAGTCAAGACAAGGCTACAGGGTGGTTGTGGGAGAACATACAATCAATTGCTTATGCACAAGTTTAAGTTGAGGCTAAAGAAGTGTAACAAGTATAATTACAGTCTAAATATGACCTTGAGTATACCCCACCTAAATTTAGAGGTCATAATAATTGGGAAAGAAGACTTGAAGAAAGCAGATCATAGAAAATACAAGAAGGAAAGAAGAAACAAAATTGTTGTCAGAAGAAACTCTGTAACTTGTTCTGTAACTTAGAATACCTAACAGAAGTGGAAGAAATGTTGAATTAATGAAACTGAACAGACAAAGGACCACTTAAGAAGTTTAAGCAAAGTAATATAGTAAAACACCTAAAGACTTGGAGTTAGAAAAACCAGAAGGGAAAAATACATGTGTAATTTATCAAGCTGAATGAGCTGGAAAAACACCAATAAAACCAACCATACTGCAACAACAACAAAAAAATGCCTTGCAGTAGTGAAGGATTTCTGTGTGTAAGTATTGAATGATACCAGGAACATCAAAAGAAGATGAATATACATTTACTAATGGGATAACTGAATCAAATGGTAATTCTATTTTAAACTTTAAGTTGATGCTTAAATTGCTTTGTGTGTAATCATTTATATTTCCATGAGCAGTGTATGAAAATTGTATTCTCTCCATACCCTCAACAGCATTTGCTGTTTACTGTCCAATTGAACTTCACTATTGTTTTTTAAGATGAAAGAGTATTTTATTATAGTCATATTCTCATGTAGTGATATTGTGTAAGAAGTTTCACTGCAAACTCATAGGCGCAAGTTTCAAATCTATCAGCTGCCCCACAGAATAAAGATGAGTATTCTCCTCTCATACAATATACTGGCTCTGAACACCCGTTACAGCTATGAGTCAATTCTGACTTAACAGGATATAACAACAATAATCTTGAACATTTACTCATGGATTTGCTGGCCATCATGCTGTCTTTGTTTATAATTGTTGTTGTTGTTATGTGCCATTGAGTCACCAGTGACTCATTGCAACCCTGTGTACAAAGCTGTTAAGCCTGTCCTGTCCTGAGCCAGTCTCACTGACCCAACATACCTATCCCCATTGCCCTATCCACTGTATCAATTCATTTCATCGGGGACCTTCTTCTCCTGTGCTATCTTTCCACCCTTCTGATGTCCTTTCCACCCTAAATGTCCTTCTACAATATTGGTCCCTCCTAGCCACATGCCCCAAGTACTTAATGCAAAATCCTAGCCTCCAAGGAGAAACTTGGTTTCATTTTCTCCAAGACAGACCTATTTATTTTCTAGGCAATCCATGATATGTTGAAGACTCTTCTCCAGCATCACAATTCAAAAGCATCAATTCTTCTATCATCCTTGGTCTTTATGCAGCTCTCTGATGCAGAGCAAATACAGAAACAGATATATGCATAACCATGTTTATTGTACCATTATTTGTAATAGTAAAAAGATGAAACCACTTTTTATCAATGGATGAATAATTAAAGATACTAGGATGCATGCACACAATGAAGTTCTGTGCAATACCAAAAATGATCAAGAATTTGTAAAATGTAGATGAATATAAAGGAAATTGTGCCAAGTGTTGTAAGTCAATTAGAATTGGGCAAATATTGTATGAGACAATGTTATTAAAAACTAAAGAAAGGTTTACACACATAATTCTTGGGTGTCTTTGGTACATAATGGGGGCAAAGGAAAAGAGAATAGAAAGTCTGAAATAGATGCTGTTGTTATGTCCACTGAGTCAGAAATGACTCATGATTTACCTTCCTGTGGATTTTCAGATGTAGTAAGTTGTATAGAAGAAGATAACCCAGCGGTATCCTGGGTAACAGTAACAGTTGGTGGATCCAAATAGCTTACCTTTGAGTTGGCAGAATGACATTAATTTGGAGGAAGAAAAGACAATATGTGCTAAAGGGATAATGAAGTATTAGAATTAATGGTGGTGGTGGTGGGAGGCTTATTATGTGTCACTGAGTAAGAACTAACTGAGAGCTAACCCTCAGAAGGGTTTGGAGATTGTAAATCATATGAGAGGAGATTTTCTATCTTTTGCCTCTGTTACAACTGGTAAATCTGAACCACTTATCTTTTGGTGAACAGCACAAGTCCTTATCATTGGGCTACCAGATCTGATTGTTATAATTAATATTATATGAAAAACTTAGTATGAATGCTTGAATGTAAAATCATTGATTTGATAACTTATATTTAAATTGCAATGAAAGAAAACAAAGAAAAATATGGAAAGTACATACTTACACTGTGTCAAAAAATAGTAGTAGCTATTTATGTATTTCAAGAGAGCACATGATTTAAAATTAATAGTCTTTATCTAAGAATGGATTCTGTAAAGAAGCAAAATCACTGAAGCTTACACTCACAAATACACATACTCAAAGCAAAACAATATAAAACTTTTGGAGGAAAACAAAACAACAAACAAAAACTAAACCCTTCCGATTATTCAGTGAAGTAGAATGGACTATGACTCATGGTAACCATTCATCCAGTTTCGAAGTATAATTGGAGCATATTGTCCACTTTTCTCCCATAAGGAAGCTTTAAGATTTTGAAGTTACAACCTTTTGATTAGTAATCTAGCACTTAACCTACTATGATACCAGAATAGAAAGGACTTAGTCTTAAGGAAATTAGTAATTTATTTTACAGGCTGGCAGAGCCCAAACTTTCAGTAAAATTCTCCTCTTGACTAATATAGCAGAAAAATCTAAGGAATCCAATAATTACAGGCAATGAGGCAGCTCACTGGCTCAAGTCAGAGGGTTATGAGCCAGATGAAGAAGCCACTTTGACCAAAAAGCAATGAGCTTTACAAAGCATCTGTGTGCCTTAATTGGTATTACGAAGAAAACATTGTAAAAACCAGTCTAAGGCTGAAAGGCTGACTGTTGAAGGGCCTGTGTGAGCACACTTTAGACCCTGCTGAACTGAGAAATTATACCCTTTTAACTTCCCTAATAAACCCCATAATTGTGTGTATGGCTTTATGTGGTTTGGGAGATACTTCAACAGGTCTCAGATGCAGTAGAGTAGTTAAGATTGGTATTTGGATTAGTAGAAGTAGGTGCAGAAACATGGGGTACTATGTCTAACTTTATAGGAATTAGTTTTGTAAAGTAAATGTTGGGAATAATCCTCCTTGTAGACTACTAGTAAAGGTCAGACTTATTTGACCCTATGCTGCCCTTTCTTCTTTTATATGGTTTCTCAAAAGATATTTGTAATTACAGAATTAGTACTTAAGTTTGAAAATATTTCATAAACATTAAGTATTTTCTTTTGTTACTGATATTACCGATACATTAGTGGTATAAAACAAAATGTATGTATTCTGTTTTTCTTCTTTTCCCCCTTAAATTTTATTTTGTTGTTGTTAAGAATATACACAGCAAAAGGTACATAAATTCACAAGTTTCTATGTGAAAAATTTCATGGATATTTTTGTGATTTTTTAATTTTGTTTAGTATGTCTTCAAGTTCCATCCAAACTGCAGAAGTTTCAAAACTTAGTGGAAGTTTTTGTCACACTTTATTTAACCGTTCATATGATAATAAATATTTAGTTTGTCTCCATCCTTTGACTTTTATGAAGAATGCTACAATCAACATAGTGTACAAGTTCTTTCTTTCAAGTGTTTGAAGTTGAGTTGTATCTTGTTGTTGCTGTTGTTAGGTGCTGTTGAGTTGATTACTATTCATAGCAACTCAATGAACCTAATATTTCAACCTTGTTCTATCATGTGCCTTCCTCATACTTCCTGACACACAAGAGCCCATTGTAGCAGTCACCACATCAATCTACCTAGTTGAGGGTCTTCCTCTCCTTTGTCAACCCTCCTGCCTTCCTAGCATCATGTCCCTCCCCAACGAATAGCCCCTGCTAGCAACATGCCCAAAGTATGTGAGACAAAGCCTCATCATTCTTGCCTCCAAAGGGCACTCTGGCTGCACTATCTCCAAGACATATTCATTTGTTCTTTTCACCATCCATGGGATGTTTCGTGTTCTTCTCCAACACTACAGATGTAAGGCATCAATTCTTTTCTGTCGTCCTTATTCATTATCCTAAGAGTGAATTATCAGGCCATATGTTAGTTGTAGTTTTACTTTCTGAGAAACTGACTTTTAGGATGTGTTTTGAGTATTTTTAAGTCATTATACTTCAATGATTTTATGTTTTTCTTGATAAATTTGTTTTTTTTTGTTTTTTTCAAGTTTTTATTATGATTTGGGTGAAAGTTTACAAAGTAAATTGTCTTTCTAGTCAACAATTTATTGTAGGCCTCTCAATGAAACATTTTCCACTTCCTCTCTACTTACTTTTTCTACTCTTTCTAGTCTGTCTTAATTTGGATGCTCAGCTTTAGTTCAATATCTGACAAACAAGCATTTTACCCCAAAGAGTATATAGAAGATTCTTCTCCTTTGTATGACTAACAGAATTTATGTTGGTCCCTCCTGCTCGAGTGAGTGTGTTGTGGTCCTGTTTCCTCCCCACCCCTATCCCTGCCAGCACCCCCTATCTTCTCCAGGAGCATCTGGTTTGTTCCAACCACCAAAGATGCAGTTTGGCAGTCTTTGATTTAGCAGCAGTAACAACCTAGAGACTGCACCACCAGAGCTCTTCATAACTGTATAGTGATATTTTATGGCTTTTGTACAATAGTTTTTTATATTGTGTTTCATTCATGTACATTTTTAAATAAATATTTTATGCCTCTTAGTTTAAGAAAGCATAGCATTGAAAGCTGTAAGAATGGTTTTCTCTAGGAAGGAACAATTTGAACAACTTGAATAGATTAATCGCTTCATTCCATTTAATCCATATATATTATATTATACTATATGACTACAATTAAATAAATTCAGAATAAATATATATATATATATATACACACACACGTTATTGGTGATTTATATGTCTTGATGGTTAATATCTGTTTTAATACATTTGAAAAATATCCTAAAGTGTTTGCTTGAGTGTGTATACACAAAATACTTTCCCTAAATCATGGAAATAACATATATACATTAGAGCTATCTTTACTTTAGGGGAGGAAAGTAACCTTTATGTTACTTTTACTACTAGATTTTTAGACTCAAACAAAGTAAATTTTCAGGGCTCTTTGCAGTAATTTTTTTACAATCACAGTTAATGATGGAGTTCTAAGCATAACAACTGGAACAATTTTAGTCAGAACTCTTTTAAATGCTACCTATCTATCTTTTCTTATTTATAGAGTTTAATTTTTATAATTTAGCAAATAAGTAGGTCATTACTTTTTCCATTTTATGGGTGAGGAAATATATTGGAGCACAAAAAGATTAAGATTAAATTTATAACTTACAAAGATCTTACTGTGAAAGTGCATTGAATAAAATATCATCAATCACTAAGTACCTATGCCTTAAGTTTCAGAAGAGTTTTACTTACCGTATTCTTTCAATTACTTTAAGTTTGTGAATATTCTATAGAATAAAATTATTTTTGAAGGATTAACATATTACATTTTTAGCCTCATTATTTCCAATTAATCAAAACAAATATCAAAACAAAAACAAAGAAGGGGTGCACAATACACAGATGCCAACAACATGCAGAGAATATTATGAAAATGGAAATGGTATGGAGTAAGCAAATCTGCTCAGTTACTCTAGATACAGTGATAATCATTTCGAATTATATAAAAAGGAGAGAAAAATACCTGAAACTACTACAGATTTCAAAAATTATTCTTATACATTGAATTCAGAAGTATATGACTTAGATAGTTCACATATTTCTGAATGAGTTATAGAAGTGTTTTATGCAAAGCAATACACAGGACCAAAAATATCTACAGTTCCTAATATTCTATTAGAAGGTAAGGACATATCAACAAATTCCACAATTTTCTCATATGGAGAATATTGTATTTACCACCTTGAAATTATAATGATCTGGTTTGGGGAGTTTTGAAACTTTCTGAGAGAAAACAATAAACAGACAAGGCAGCACAAATAGGAATACAGTCAAAAGAATTGGAAGAATGGCGTTGTGGGTGCATATGTTTATATTTTAGTGAAATATATGTAAAATTTTTTGGTTTTAAGTTTAAATATTTCATTCCAGCTTTTGAGCTTGTTTCTCAAAGGACTAGTCACAGTCAAAACTTTAAATTATAAAAGTCAGTTTCTCATGGGTTACTTTTCTGGGTAATAATTCTCATGGACATATGGAAAACGATTTTTTGAGCCATATAAGTCAATATCTGATAAAATGGATTTAGCAGAAACTTTCCAAATATTCGCCTTTTGGCTGAGGCTAAGCCTGGAGAGTTTAAAGCCCAAAAGGAGAATTTTTGAGAAAGTTATGAATGAATGGTTACTAGTTTATTATGGAAATGCAATTGTAACCAAGCTCTATAATGTGTCTAGACATACAGAGTGTGGTTGCCAAAAATGAAGTGCTGCTTTAAAAGAAATCCTCATGGAAAGTGCACAAGATGTCAGATGGTGAGAATTCTACCAAAGACGCATATGTGCTCCTGTCACCATTTGTAACTTATCCCCCTTTCAGTAAAGGATTCTTAGGGATATGCTGGGAACTGTGAAATACTACTCATTGGACTGAAACGTAGATCCGTAGAAGTAATATGTAAAATTAAATCATTTTTGAGTTCAAAAGTCTTTATATGTTTTCTTTAAAAGTATATGACAAAGGTATTGCTTTGTGATGTCTTTAGAAAAATCTAATGAATAATCAATTAAATAGTTCATTCTTTCAATTCTTTGCATTCTCTGGGGTTGTAGAATATAAATGGGAATTTAAGTGTTACTAGGCTACAAATACAACACGATTTTAAGAGGATTCTCAAAGATGTTGAAAATAAGTGATAAATTTTTATGGATACATTTTGTAGTGGAAATAGATAAATGCACATTAAAACTCACTTTAAAAATCTCATATTTCTAATTAGTTTTGAGAAAACTTACAAAGGCATCTTTTAGAGAGTTTTATCTCTTTTTATTCTGGTAATTCAGTTCTCTGAGGTACTAGTTATTAATGATCTCTGGTGTGTGTACATCTGTGTGTGTGTGTGTGTGTGTGTGTGTGTACAAAGTGTGTGTGCTTGTGCACCTATGCATGTGTTTAAGTTATCCAACAATCTGATACATTCCAAGCACTTACTTTTATGAATTATTTTATAAGGCCTGAAAGAAGAATTATTTTCTAGCATTTTTAGAATAATTTCCAGCAGTGGGCCTCCAGAGTCAAATAGAGCTGTCTTCATCAGTTTTACATATAGACTTCCTCAAACCCTAAAAAGAATGATGATCGCCTAATTATAAATTCACTGTTAATATAGCCTTAGAGCTGAGAACATTTCACTCCAGTAGTTAATTTAGTCTGTGGTAAATTCTCACTGTTATTTAATGTCATTTATCACCTGCTGTTTTGTCTTACTGTGAACATCCTGCCTGCCCTGTACTGTCTACAGTACATGGACCTTCTGTGACTTTAATGTACTAGGAACAAAGGCTCCAAAGTGCTTCTATCGGGAGGATTTTGGCAACTTGCCTTAGATATATTCAAGCCATTTTGCTGCCTGTCACTCAGTTCTGTACAAATTGAACTCAGAGGAGAGGTAAAAAGGGTCTATAAGGCATTTTTTTTTCTGGGAAGAATATGCTAATAAAGCGCCATCAGCAGGAAGCAGGTTGTGTCTGAATGAGTTTTGTCAACTCTGAATTAATTTTGTGTGTTAAGAAACACGGGGGTGCTTCTAGAGCCAGTCTGTGGTAATTAATCCTTCCTGTTTCTGGAAGAACAGAACTGTAATAAATGCAGCCCAGATTTAACAGATGTGTGCACACAATGTCTGCTTTATGAGGAGTAAAACAAAATGATGAGTACAGAACAAAAAAATGTTGATTTTAAAAATTAAAACAGTATGGAAAGCATGAAGCTTGGAATTCCCAGAGTTTATGCAAATATAGTATTCCTTTAAATGTTCACAGACAACGTGGTTTTGGAGGCATCTGTCCGTGGGGTTGGATGCTGTGAAGAGACTGAAAAGACAGATGTTTCTTGTTCCTTAGAAAATTGAGTAAAAAAAAAATTACATGCAGACCTAAGGTATGGAATTGAGTTTACTATTCCTAGGTGTGGTTGGAATTGGACCTAAGTAATCAAATAGTGACCTCATTCTGGTATAAAACTCTCATTATCCTCTTCCTTATTTTTTCCCCTAGAATGTAATAAGAGGGGAGAAATTCAAATTATATTATCTGTAACTATGAAAATAATGCTTGTGCAGTGTTTTGAATGAAGTCTTTCTGAATAGAAGAGTTTTGCTTTCAAAATTGGACATGCAAATTGAACTACTAATGCTGTCATTTAAGATATTCAAGTACCAGTTTCTCATAAAGGTGAATAATGTATTCATCAAAACAAATCTATACAGAAAAAATATTCTTTAGTACATGACCACTAATGTTCTCCTGCTTATTATCTTTCCTACTATTTTTTTCTCTACATCTCTCCTCTTTGCATCTTTTCCCTTTCTTTTCTCTTGTGTTTCTTTTTCATTTTCTTAAATTTGCTTGCCAAAATGGGGAGGAGGGAGATTTGACATCGATGTGTTAAAATGGTAGGAACCTAAAATGGTAGGATGACCAAAGTCATCCTTCAAGATGAGTGCTAAGAAATGATCAATAGTTTAATCTCATAAACCACTCTTGGGGGGAGATAAAAAAGGCAGTCTGCTTTCCATAAAGTTTACAACTTTGAAAACCTTATAGGAGTTCTAATTTGTACTATAGGTTTGGAATGAGTCAGAATTGACTAGATAAAACACACTATAGGTTAGAATGGAATAGTGAGGAAAATGTCTAGCCAACAATTATTTTGATAAGGCAATGCTGAAATAAGTTTTATTATGTAGTTTTTCTTTTATTATGGAGGTATCAAGAATTTCTATTTAAGGTCTTATGTTTAAAATTTTAATGTATAATGTGCAGAACAAATAATAATAATACCCAATTTTTCTAAAGTGTGACAGAGAGGGGGGAAAATTACCAAAAACGTTTTAACTCACAGTATAATGTGTTACTTGTGATTACTTGTTACTTTTCTTGAGGAAAAAGAACAATTCCTTCCAACTTTTGTAATGTGTCAATGTAAAAGACATTGAAAGATTTAAGTTCTGGTTAACTCTTTATAGTTCACATCATAGACATGTTGGAGCCTTATAATGTAAAGAATTTAAATTTTACCATATATTATTAACAGAATAGTTAGAATGTTACATGTCCATTACGGTAAGGTATTTGACTCATAACAAAGTATAGCTAACATTAAGAAAGAGAATTCTAAAATACTTAATTGTGCCCATTTAGAATCTATATGTAGCCCAAGAAGCTGCTGTGCAAACAGAGCAAAGAAACGCTGTTGTTGCAGTTATTGTTGTTGTTGTTATGTGCCATTGAGTCACTTCCAAATCATAGTGACCCTATGTACAACAGTCCTAAACCCTGCTCTGTCTCTTGCCAACCTTATTGTCTCTGACACACGTATCCCCATTACCCCAGTAATGGAATAAATCCATCTCATCAAGGGTCTCCCTTTCCTGTGCTGTCCCTCCACCCTCCCAAGCATGATGTCCCACTCCAAGGACTGATCCTACCTTGAATCATGTCTGAAGTATGTCATAAGGAGCCTCAGAATTCTTGCCTCTAAGGAACAGCTTGGCTTCACCCTCTCCAGGATGAACTTTTTGGTTCTTCTAGCAGTCCATGGTATATTCAATACTCTTCTCCAGCACGAAAGCTCAAAGGCATCAACTCTCCTATCATCCTTAATGGTAAGGACCATGGCCTGTATCAAGCACACCTTAGTCTCCAGACTGACATTGTTGCTCCTTAGTACCTTGGAGAGGTCTCTGACAGCAGACTTTCTCAGTGCAATTTGTCTTTTAATTTCCTGGTACCGAGAATGTTGATTGTAGAACTAAGCAAACTAAAGGTGTCAACAATCTCAATTTTTTCACCATCTACCATGATATTGCCAATCAACCCAGTGGTGAGAATTTTTGTTTTCCTGATTTTGGGCTTCAATCCATATTGAAGGTTACAGCCCTTGACCTTCTGCAGCAAGCGTTTCAAGTCCTCCGCAGTTTCAGCAATCAGGGTTGCGTCAGTCATCTGCATAACGTAGATTGTTGAAGTGTCTACCTCTAGTCCTGAACCACACTTTTACTCAGAGCCTAGCCTCTCAGATAATTTGTTCTTCATATAGATTGAAAAGATATGGAGAGAGGACACATCCTTGACACACACACCCTTTTCAATTTTGAACACTATATAGTTTAAAATCAAGAAAGGCATACACCAGGGTGGCATAATTTCATCATACTTTTTCAGTCTGCATTCAGAGAAAATTATTAAAAACGTACTCTATGGAGAAAAATGTGGCATCAGGATTGGAGGAATGCTCATCAATAACCTTCAGTATGCATATGGCACAATCTTACTGGTTGAAAGTGATGAGGTCTTAACATATTTGCTGCAGAAGATCAAACACTACAGCCTTCAATATGGATTACATTGCAATGTCACAAAATTATAACCATTGGACTGATAGTCAACATAATGAATGATATATGAAAAATAGATTGAAACTGTCAACAACTTCATTTTGTATTAACAATCAATACACTTGGTACCAGCAAACAGAATATATTACATTAAAAACTCTTTAGTCAGGGGCTTCTCCAAATTACTGAGAAGCAATAATGTCAGTGTGAGGACTAAGATGCTTTTCACTCAAACCAAGGTTTTTTCAAAACTTGCTATGCTATCAAGAGCTGGATAGGGAATAAGGATGACAGAAGTATAGTTGATGTCTTTGAACTTTGCTGATGGGGACAAGTACTGAATATTCCATGGACTCCCAAAGGAACAAATAGATATGTCTTGGAGATGGTGTAGCCAGAGTGTTCCTTGGAGGCACAGATGGCAAAGCTTCATATTGGATACTTTGGGCATGTTGCTAGAAAATGCTTTTCCTTGAAGAAGGAATCATTCTTGCAAAGGTAGACAGTGTGAAGGGGAGGAAGACCCTTAACAAGGTTATTGACACAGTCACTACGACAAAGGGCTCGAGTTTTTAGATAGTTCGAAGTTGAGTCAAGATAGGATAGGATTCTGATGTATTGTTCATAGGGTCACTATGAGTCATACTCGACTCTGCACCTAACAACAACAACTTCACATAAATTAGGAATTCATCAATCATTTAACTGTAGTAAAAATATGCTGAGATATTGTTCTAAAATAAATTACTGGAAGTAATCTGCAATTCTCCTAAGAGTGTAACTCAATGATTTCAGTAAAACCTTATCATTTCAAGTATGGTATTAAAAATCTGTTCAACCAAGTGTTTCATAGAGAATTTGCATTTTTTATCATGTAAGTATAGCTACACACCATATAACCCCCACTCAGGAAATGCCCAAATACTTTTAGGTATCCATAAACCCCAAATTTTATAATGTTGTTGTTGTTCAGTTGTCTTTGATTCTGCTGTTGTACAAAGGTATTGTATGAACCATGGATATAAATCTTTTCCTACAGCTCAGAAATCATGATCAGAGAAAAGGTAATAGCAACACAACAGCTTCCTATACACAAGATGTGTATCTTAATTTTCTAGCATATACAGTGATTAAGCTACTAGTTTTATAATTATACAATACCTATGCAATAGTCTTGGTAGCCATAACAAACACACTTTGTCACTCATTTATGTATATACTCTACTGATACACACACAATTGTATATATACAATGTAACAGTACATCTTTCAACTCATAGTCAACGGCTTTCCATTGAAGATATCCCATATTTCTTGAGTGTGCTATTAAGTATTATCTACCTATTTAATTTTGTTTTAAAATAATACAATGAAGTGCATGATGGTTCCCAAACACTAGTAAAATCATGTAAGCCATAGCATCAACAAGACATAAGAAAAGCATAACTTTTAAAACCGAAATGGCAGGTTGTTATATAACATGGAGATAAAATATCATTTAATGGTATTGCTCATATTTTATGCATGCCATATGACACAATCATTCCAGTTGTCGATTTGCTACCAATTGGAAAATTATGATTTTGAGTACAGAAATGAGGTTAGAAAGAGCGTGGTAGAATTCAATACATTGATTTATTCATTGCAAAGGTATTTTATAAAACGCATAAATGGTGATTATACACATGAACCTTGCTAATGGAATCAAATTGAGTATATATGGGTAAAGAAACAGTGGAATTAAAATAACCATGATATATCACCTCACCCCAGTAAGAATAACACAATTTATCAGAGCAACAAGGATCAAATATTGATGAGTTTGTGGAAAGACTGGAACCCTTATTCACTGTTGGTGAGAGTGTAAAATGGTACAACCATTATGGAAGGCAGTATGGTGCTTTCTCAAAGAAGGTGGAAATAGAAATACCATTTGACCCAGCCACTATTGGCAATATACCCTAAAGAAATCAGAACTGCCACCTAAGCAGATATACACACACTTATGTTTATTGCTGCTTTGTTCACAATAGCAAAGAGTCGGGAACAGCCCAAAGTGCCTATCCAGAAAGGAATAGATAGAGAATTTGTAGTGTATTCACACAATGAAATATTATGCAGCACTGAAAAATAAAGAACTCATGAAATATTATAAAAACTGGGTGACCACAGAGGACATTGTGCTGAGTGAAATATCTCAGTCAGATAAAGACA
Organism: Elephantulus edwardii; assembly: GCF_000299155.1. Classification (NCBI taxonomy): domain Eukaryota; kingdom Metazoa; phylum Chordata; class Mammalia; order Macroscelidea; family Macroscelididae; genus Elephantulus; species Elephantulus edwardii. Next base: position 2,338,756 of record NW_006399897.1, on the reverse strand, counting down.
AATACTGTATAATCCCACTGTTATAGAAAAGGACTGATATGGAGGTTGGAGGAAAACCAAGAAAAGAAGGGATAAATAATGGACACAGCATTAGAAAAGGTGAGGGAGAGAACTGTATAATTGGAACATATGACTAGTCATTATCGGCATTACAAAAGTCCAGAACAAGAGTTGCTTAGTAAAGTGATCCGGGGTGGGGGCAAGGTGCAGCAATGAATGAATGCAAATCCAATAACAGCAACAACAAAACCAACTATGTACATTCCATGCTCCAATTATTAAATTATGTTTATCATTAAAAATAATAATAATACAAAGAAACAGTGCAGATGCTCAGTATCATCAATGCTGACCTGCTCTGGTTTTGACTGCTGGTATTAAGCTTTTCTGATGATTCCTTCCACAGATACAGTAAGTCTCATTCCTACCTGGTAAGGTTAATATGTAAAATAGCCATGTGTGGGTGTGGTTGTTTTTTTGTTAACAAAGTATATTTGCAATTAATATATTATTGAGAATACAAAATTTTATAGTTTTATTTCTGGCTTCTTTTCTGTTACCAGGTCCATAGTTTCTGAACTACATTTTCTTTTTTTGTCTCCTACTTTTGCAACAACTCTGTATCCTCATTTTTACCGGTTTCTAATTTGGTCTCTACCTTTCATTCTTTAAATATATGTGTTTTTCTATTGTTCATAAGGTTTTTAGAGGACTGCTATTTTAGCAGTGCATGGTCAAACCCTCTTCCCAGTTACAAACATTTTGTAGTTGTGGAATATGGGATATATGAATGATAAAAGGTAAAAGGTGTGAAAAATTAAATAAAACAAATGAACATTGGCATTCTAAGCATTAGTGAGATGAGATAAGATTAACTGATTTTGGCCACTCTAAATCAGAAAAACATAACCATATTCTATTCCTGGAATGAAAAAGAGTAAAAATGGATTTGCATTCATAATTAAAAAAACAATTCCAAATTCTATCTTAAAACACAATGTTGTGATGGAATAATATCCATAAAATTTACCAAATGTATTATTAAGGTACATTAATGTTAACTGGTGAGTGAGTTGTTGCAATTAAACAGAGGACACCGCAATTAAACAGAGGACACCTAACAACAATAGAACTTGGTTGGCGAGTGTTTGTGTTTAAAAGTTGATTACACTGTGCTAAAGAGTCTTTTGTCAGGAACTTCTTGTTTTAAACAGTTGGAATTTAGAGGATAAGCTATCTTTTTAATTATCAATCAGCTTAAGCTGTTCGGGTTGCTTTGATTTAATTAAGCCAATTTGCCATGTTGATTGAATTAGCAATCAGGCATGTGCTGATTGGTTGTTTTGAATTAGCAATTAGTTGTGGGCTAGAAGCCTCTAGAATGAAGGCTGATTTCCCAATAGAGTTACATATGAAATTGGTAGTTAATTGTGGTTGAGTAAAACATTGTTCTAATTGGTACAGCACTTGTCTGTCTGTTTGCTGTACTGAGGAAACTTGTTGGTTATTATGATGCTGAAAGCTGTGTCATTGGTGTGTCAAAAAGCTTAAGAGTTACCTGTGGTGTGCAGGTATTTTCAGAGCTTCTAGATTGAGACAGATAAGGAACCAAAAAGAACTTACTGACACAGAAAAATTTCAGGAAGTATCATATAGGCAGAATCCAATGGTAATGAAGGAGGAAGAGGAAGTTACATTGAAGGCAGTGACAAAAAATAAGGCCCCAAGAATCCATGGGATACCAATCAACTTATTTCAATTAATAAATGCAACCTTGGATGTGCTCATCTGCTTATGCCAGGAAATTTGGAGGCCAATGGATTGGAAGAGGTCCGTATTTGTTCCTATTACCAAAAAAGGTTATCCGACTGAATGTGAAATCTATCATTAATATCACATGAAAGCAAAATACTGCTGAAGGTGATTAAAAAACCAACTAGAAAAAACAAAAACAAAACACCAAGCCAGAACAGTACATATATAGGGAACTACTGGAACTTCAAGGACGATTTAGAGGAGGTAGTGGCACCAGGGACATCTTTGCTGATGTCAAATGGGTCTTGGCTAAAAGTAAAGAGTATCAGAAAAATTTTTACTTGTACTTTATTGACTATGCAAAGACATTTGACTGTGTGAATCATAACAAGTTGTGGCTGACACTGTAAAGAATGGGAATTCCAGAGTACTTAATTTTGCTCATGTGAAACCTTTATCTGAACTAGAAGGCTGCTGTATGAAAAAAGAAGAGGAATACTGCATGGTTTAAAATTAACAAGTTGGTGTGTCAGGGTTGTACTCTCTCTCCATATTTATTTAATCTGTATTCTGAGTAAATTATTCAAGAAACACTGGATCGTAGGAAAAGAAACATGGTATCAAGATTAGAGGGAGATTCATCAATTACCTGTATTATGCAGATGACATGACATTGCTTGGTGAAAGTGAGGAGGACCTGAAGTACTGGATTGCATTTCAATTTCAAGAAAACAAGCATGATGTCCTTCTCCAATGACTGGCCTTGATAGGCAATATCATGGTGGAGAGAGAAAAGATTGAAACTGTTAACTTCCCCTTATTTGGATCTACATTTAAAATTTTTGGTATCAGCTGTCGTGAAAATTGGAGACGTATTGCATTTAGGAAATTTGTTGGTAGTGACCTCTCCAAATTATTGAGGTATAATGATGTCAATTTGAGGACTAAGGTGCATGTTATTCAGGCCATGGGATTTCTGATCATTGGCTGTGCATTTGAGACCTGGGCAATTAATAGAGATGACAGAAGAAGAATTGATGTCTTTGAGGAATGTTAGAGAAGAGCACTGAACATCCCAATCACTACCAAAAGAACAAATAAATGTGTCTTGGAGAAGATACAGCCAGAGTGCTCTTTAGAGGCTAGGATAATAAGGCTTCACCTCATATATTTCTGGCATGTTGCTCAGAGGGACAATTCCTTGGATAGAGACATGACGTTTAGAAGGATGGAGGATCAGTGAAAGAGAGAAAGACCCTCATTCAGGTGGATTGACACAGTAACTGCCACAATGGACTCTAGTGTGTTAGGAAGTGTCAAGATGCAGAATAGGATGGGGTATAATTTGCTGTTCATAGGCTTGCTATGAGTCATACTTGACTCAATGACACCTATTGACAACAAAACAAACATATGATCCAATGTTAGCCTAAAAGCCATTTAGCCTCCGGTATTCAGCTACCTTGGCTACAGATGATCTTGAAAATCAGCATCAACTGTGGAACTAGGATAAGTGAAAGAGTGCTTCCCACACTGAGCATCAAGATAGGAGGTGAGAAAATCTTGAAGCAAAACTTGAGGCACATATGGCTTATGTTAGTAAGACCCTGGTGAGAGTAAGACTCTAGAGCTAGAGTAAGAAAATAAAGAATAAAGAACTTACTTGGCATTTTTTTTCAAGCAGACTGAATTTTAGAATAAGAGATGGAGTGGAAAATCCTAGCCTCCAAGGAGAAATGAGGTTTCATCCTTTCCAAGATAGACCTATTTTTTTCTTGGTGGTCCGTGTTATATTCAAGACTCTTCTCCAACACCACAACTCAAAGGAATCAGTTCTTTTGTCATTTTTATTCATTGTCCAGAACTCTGATGCATAGCAAGTAACTGTGATGACAATGTCCTGGATTAGGCACACCTTTGACTCTTGACTGACATTGTTGTTTTTCAGTCTTCTGGAAAGGTCCCAGACAGTAGATTTTGGTCTTCTTTTGCTAACCGGATATTATTTTTTTAAATGTAGTGAGATTCCATATACTATATTTGAAAAATATATATTGATGAGCATAAAAAATGGCTCTAAAAGAACAGAAACATTTTGGTGAAATTTAGCCTTAAAAATTTTCTCTGTTATTAATATGCTATATTACTCTTGAAATTTATGTTCATAAGAAAGGAGGGGATAAATAATGTATACTGCATTGAAACAGATGTGGGAGAGAACTGTTTAAAAGGAATATAGATCTAGGTATTATTTTCATGACAAGATTATAGAAAAAGAAATGCATATTAAAGTGGACTGTAGACTTTTGGGGACTGTAGATTGTATAACGAAGAAATTTTTTTTTCTTTTCAAGGAGAAAATAAACTGGGGGGAAGGGTGGGCAGGGAGGAAAATGTGCAAAAATGAATGAGTGGGGGAAATTAAATGGAACAAATATACTATAAAATTACAAAATTTACATTCATTTATTTGAGATTTTAAGAATTTTACCTTTTATTACATAATCTAAAACAACAAAAAACTTTCTAAATGTGGTAAAGTTGTGATTTGTTCTAGAGAAATTATAGATGTGATGAATGTTTCCAAGAAGCATCCTGTGTTCTCTTTGTCCAAGACAGATTTGTTTGTTAACTTGGCAGTCCAAGTTAATATCCATGAGATATTAAATATTCTTTACAATTAAAAGTTATCAATGTTTCTTCATTATTCATTTTTCAAATGTCACATATATATGTGGTATCAAATGTACATTGTTTGGAGTGAGTTCCACTTTAGTCATCAAAGTGACATCTTGACAAATTCAATGATTTCTTTTCATTTGTCTTTATAATGTATATTGGTTTAATCATGAAGATTTTTTATGCCACATTTTTCTTTGTACATTCAAGTTTATTGGACTATTTACTAAGAACACAGGTAATACAAATAAAGGTAAAAAGATACAATTCTGATTTTAAAACATGAAGTATTGTATTCTATTCAAGTACCTGATTTTTGATACAGGTTCTATATGAGTATAGTTACGTCCTCTGGAATTCAATTTCTTTGAAATATTACCCATAATTTGTAATAATCCATACAATCAAATACCTTATTGCAGTTAATGTTATAAATATAAATATATTTCTGTTATTCTTTACTTTCAGGCACATTGATTCTGACATTGATACTTCTGTTCCACATCCTCTTATGACTTCAGTTTGCATTTCTTATATATCTTTACTGGTGTAGGACTCAGTCACATTTTAATTAACTTTAGTAGAATTTTACTTCTTTGTAGTATTTATTGATATTAGTTAATATTAATATCAGTATAATTTATTAACAGTAATTTCTGTATTCTACTGGATGACTTTTATTTGGAATGGACACAAATAGATCTCTTCTACTTGTTTGGCCAAATTTCTTGTTTTATAAGAGTGGTAACCTCAAAGACTGTACCTTTGAATTGAAATATTTTAATTGATATTCTGTCAATTGTTGGAACCTTCCTCACCCCTGTCCTGCAAATGTCACCACACTCATGTGAGACTGAGGGAAAGAGAGGCTTTGAGAAAAAGTCATTTCATGAATAATATTTTAAATACTGTGAAATTAAAAGGCGCATTGCCATGGGAAAGTCTGCTGTTAGGGACCTCTCCAAAGTACTGAAGAGCGATGGTATCTCTCTGGAGACTAAGGTGCATCTGATACGGGCCATGGTCTTCACAATCACTTGTTATGAATCAGAGAGTTGGACAATGACCAAGGAGGATAGAAGGAGAACTGATGCCTTTGAGCTGTGGTGTTGGAGAAGCGTACTGAGAATACCATGGACTGCTAGGAAAACAAACAGATTTGTCCTGGATAGGGTTAAACCGGGTGGCTCCTTGGAGGCAAGGATTCTGAGGCTCCGTCTAACATACTTTGGGCATTTTGTGAGGAGAGACTGGTCCTTAGAGAGGGATATCATGCTTGGAAGGGTGGAGGGACGGCGCAGGAGAGGAAGGCCCTCTATGAGGTGGATTGATTCAGTGACTGGAATAATTGGGATGGGAGTGTCGGAGACAGTGCGATTGGCACAGGACAGCGGAGTTTAGGGCTGTTGTGCATAGGGTCGCTATGAGTTGCAAGCGACTCGACTGCACATAACAACAACAACATTTAGCAAAAAAAGAAAAAGAAAACCTAGCAACACTGAAATTCTGTTTCCCAAAACAGGATTCATATTTCTAATTTCAGTATCTCTGTAAATTTTTAAAATTGTGATTTGAATGGAATTTTACAAAGGATAATGATTTGGGTTTGTTTGCTTTTTTTTTTCCCCCCCAATAGCAAAGTTTGATAAAATAGTGAACAACAAATGTTGGCAAAGATTTGCTGAATACATTTGCTGAAGAAAATGGTGAATGAAAATCACATCACTACTATAAATAGTTTGACATTTCCTAAAAAATTGTAAAAGTGAAATGTTATGTGATCCATCTTTATGAATATATATCCTAAGCATGTAAGAGGTCTAACACAAACAAATCTGTTTGTCTTTGAAATCTGTAGTACCAAAAATATAAGATTGAATTTATTATGATTTCTTTATAGCTTCTAAAAGTAAGTTCCCACAGATTTGTAAATGCCTGATGTTGTCGATAGTGGGAGAAAGTGAGTTTGTTGAACTGGCAAGTAGAATTTATAATACAAAGTAAACCATGGCTTGTCAGCCTAAGAATTTCTGAATCATTGTTTTGTGGTTTCAATAAATCATTATTGCTTACTTTGAAATATTTGCCACTAAAATATTCAAATCTCTCTCAGATTTTAAACTACAATATCATATAAGCAAAGACCTCAACATATATTACCCATCATATATTTGTCATCATGTGTTATTGAATAGCCTGCAACTCATAGTGACCCTATGCACAAAAGCTCTAAACCCTGCCCTAAACCTTAACCTAAATCCTGTGCCAAACTTATTGTCTCCAACACACCTACCCCCATCATTACCCCAATCACTGAATCAATCCAACTCATAGAGGGTCTTCCTCTTCTGCGCTGTCTCTCAACACTCCCAAGCTCAATATCCCTCCCTAAGGACTGGTCCCTCCTTGCAACATGTCCAATGTATGTTAGACAAAGCTTCAGATACCTTGCTTCCAAGAAGAAGCCTGGTTTCATCTTCTCCAGGATAAACCTTTTTGTTCTCCAAGCAATCCATGGTATATTCAATTCTCTTTTCCAGCACAACTCTGAGGCATCAATTCTTCTTCTTCTATCCTCCCTAGTCATTGTCCAGCTCTCTGACACATAGCAAGTAATGCAAAGACTATGAACTGGATTTGGCACACCTTAGTCTCCAGACTGACATCATTGCTCTTCAGTTCTTTGCAGGGGTCTCTGACAGCAGACTTTCCCAGTGCAATTCATTGAGCCAAGCAAACTAAAGCTGTTAACAATCTCAGTCTCTTCACCACCTATCACAATGCTACCAATCGGTCCAGTGGTGAGAATCTTTGTTTTCTTGATGTGAAGCTTCAATCCATATTTGAAGGCTACAGTTCTTGACCCTCTGCAGCTAGTACTCAACTGAGTAACCCTCAGTTTCAGCAAACAGGGTTGTGTCATCTGCCTAACTAAGATTGTTGATTCATCTTCCTCTAATCCTGCTGCCTACACCCTTCCCAATTTTGAACCATATAATGTTTACTTTCTCTGTTCTGAGGACTGCCTCCTGATCCAAGTATAGGTTTCACATAAGCACAATCAAATGTTCAGGAATTCCCAGTCTCCACAGTCAGCTTCAGTTTGTTGTAATCCACACAGTGAAATGCCTTTGCATAGTCAATGAAAGACAGATACACAGTCATCTGATCCTCCCTATTTTTAGCCAAGATCCATCTAACATTAGCTTTAATAACCCTAGGACCACAGTCTCTTCTAAACATAGACTGTACTTCAGTCAGTTCTCTGTTGGTGTGCTGTTCCAGTTGTTTTTGATAATCTTCAGCAGAATCTTACTTGCATGGGATATCAATGATATTGTTTGATAATTTCCACACTCTGTTGGGTCTCTTTTCTTTGGAATGGGAACAAATATATATCTCTTCCAGTCAACAACACTTTATTCCTTTTTAATGTTCTTCTGTTTCCTATCTCTCTAAATGAAACTGAAACTTGCATCCATTTATAAAGTTCAGTTAATGGATGAAACAAATTATGAACTTGACTAATACCTTTTATAGTTGACATTTATTTACTATATATCTCCACAGGACAATGAGAAAAATAAAGAATCTGAAAATATAGATATCAAGTTATTTTTTTCTTATATTAGAGATTATTTATATCTGAGTGAAAGCTTTTAAATTAGAAAAAAACGTTGTCTTTTAACCCATGGTAATTTGAGAATAATATGATGCAAACATTTTTGGACTGAATATTAGCCTATAATTTTCCTACTTCATAATTAAATTTGGTATTGCTTGTCAGAATTAAACCAATATAGCCTAGAACGTAAAATTGTAATTGCTATTATATCCAAACTACTAATAGAAGTTAGTGTCTATAACCCAGCTAATTCTTGTAATAGCATTAGCTCATAATAATAAACAATATCATGTGAAATCACTGAAGTTAATAAAGATAGAGACAGAAGGTGGCCTCTCCAAATTGTTATCAACAAAAGCAATATTAACATTGTTATAAAATTGGTTATTAAAACCACAGAGTGGATCAGGGAGTTAAGTCTAAATAGTAAATCTGCCAAATGTTCATTTTTCTAGATTCTTGCTTAGGAATGTTCCCAGATCGCAATGTGGCACTGCTGTGCGTAATATCCCCTGGGCAATTGCATAAAACAACAGTGGTAATGAGGTGTGCAGAAACGTGCTTATCTCTTTTCACCCATCACAGTGGAGCTGAGATTACATGTACCAAATGAAAAACAAAACAATCTTTAGGAGGTTAACAAATCCCAGATACAGAATTAAGAAGGGCTTTGGCAGGGCTTGACTGAGGAAGGATCTAAAATTTTATTCCTTGTGGATATTTCCTTGCCATTCGACCAATCTGCTTCCCTGAGTCTTCAAACATCAACTCCAGCCCACTCTCTTCAATATAAATCAATTTGTCAGGGCAATTGAGCACCTATGTGGTGGGATGTTCCTGGTAATTAAGGTTTATAACTGCAGCTGTTTTTCTATCTTGGCTTTTAACCTTAATGTTGGTAAGGGAAGCCATCCTTAAAACATCTGGGTGCCTTATTGAAACAATAGCATAGTTTCTGCAGTAATCTTGTATAATTTCTGGTGAATAGCAGGGTACGTTTAAACAGTTCTAATGGAGTGAACAATACTGTTTTAAAGGGCTTTGATCATTACTTATCTTTCAGCTGATTATAGGAATCTTGTTGGAAGCATTCAAAGGATTTTTAATTTTGAATCTCTTTATGTCTTCAACCTAGTGATGACACTAATTTCCCTATTGCCAGTGAAAGGAAGTGTAGTTTTGTCCTCAGACGTTTTTTGTTCCCTGTGTCATGCCTTTTGTATATGCAGATGGGGCTGATTAATTCCAAGGCCTTTGCCACATTAAAAAATAATTTAAATAACTAGATGTGGTAAAGACAACTGAAGTGTTTCTGTTTAAGGAGGAAACTATTAGTGATGTGTATTTGTTTTGTTCTTATACATATATATTTTTATTCTTCAAAACAAAAAGATGCTATATTCATATTTGTTTAAATAAGAATTATTTGAGATGGTAAAAATTTCTGTATTAACTATTTTCTCCTTTATTTTCCCCTGATAGTCACTATGAAAGGACTGAGTAATGCTCATTCAACAAATTTGACATGATAAAAAATACTGTATAAAAGGAAATAGATAACAACAGTAATTATTGTTATAAAACAATAATCTCAGTGTCCATACTTCATATACTAAGAGAATTGCTTGTGAATGAGAGGGACTCTTCAAAAAAGTGTTTATTTTTCTATAATTGTTGCAAATTAAAAAGGAAATTGAATTAATTAAAGGTCTTACGCAGTCAAATTTTTTTAGAAATAAAAACATGCCTACTATATTATTTAAACAGGTGATTACCTATGATTTTATTTTTTTAAAATCCAACATTATCTATATTTGTTCAATGAAACAAATGCATTTGTATAATGAAAAATGTATACACTAATGGGACATTGACTTATTTGTATATAGCAAGCATTTATTTATTTTTGATAGAAAAATACTCAAACTCAACAACTTTACCTGTCAGCTCATTTCCTTTGTAGGTGAGTTCTACTTGTGACCATCTTGGCACAGTACTAATTACTTGGGTTTATTATCCACAGTGGTCTTCCACAGTGGACTTAAATCCTCCTTTGGTATTCTTTGAGATGGAATAAGATATGGAGGTGGGAAGAAGGTACTTGACTTACAGATTTCCAATTCAGTGCTTACTTCTAAGAGTTCTAGGACTTTGTGCCTTGGAAAAAAATGCAATAATGACTGGAAAATATCCCAGGGATCACAGATACTATAATTATAGAAACTGCCACCCAGGAGCTAGCCTGAATCTTCCTCTGGGCTATTTTATTATAGCATGTGAACTCTATTAACTAGTGATGTTGTTGTTTTTGTTGTTGTTAGGTGCCATCGAGTCGATTATGACTCATGGCAACCCTGTGAACAAAAGATCTGTAACCAGGTCTATCCTGGGCCATCCTCACATTTCCTGACACACAAGAGCCCATTCATTGCAAAAGTCACCTTGTCAATCTACCTAGCTGGGGGCCTTCCTCTCCTTTGCCAACCCTCCACATGTCCTTCAATAAGGAATGGGTCCTCCTAGCAATATGTCCAAAGGATGTGAGGTGAAGCTTAATAATTCTTGCCTTCAAAGAACACTCTGGCTGAACCCTCTCTAAAATATACTTACTCATTTCCTTGACTGGCCATGGATGTTCAATGCTCTTCTCCAATACCACAGCTCAAAAGCATCAATTATTTTTCTCTCATGCTTATTCATTATATAGGTGTCAGATGCATAGCTAGTAATCAGAAAGACCATGGACTGAATCAGATACACCTTAGTCCTCAAACAGACATCACTACTCCTCAATAATTTGGAAAGGTCCCTAACTTTTCCTAAATTGGAAAGTTTTCCCATTTCAGTGCATCTCCTTATATCTTGACTGCTTGTACTATGGCTGTTAATTGTGGCTCTAAGAAAGATGAAGCTGTTGACCATTTCACTCTCCTCTCCATCCATCATGACCATGGCCTATTGGTCCAGTAGTAAGAATCTTTGTTTTTTTGATATTGAGACACAATTCATACGGAAGGCTGTATTCTTTGATCTTCTGCAACAAATGCTTCAAATACTCTGCACTTTGAGCAATCAAAATTGTGTCTTCTGCATAACGCAGGTTTTTGATGGGTCTCCCTCCAGTCCTGATGACACACTCCTCTTCTTAGAGCCCAACTTCTAGAATAGTTTGCTCAGCATATGGATAGAACAGGTATGGAGACAGAATACATCAATGACACACTCCCTTCCCACTTCCAAACCATGCAGTGCTCTCCTGCTCCACTGGCACAACCACCTTCTGGTCCAGTTATAGGTTCCTCATGAGCACAATCAAGTGCTCTGGGATTCCCATTCTTCTTACTGTCAGCCACAACTTGTCATGATCCACTCAGTCGAATGTCTTTGCATAGTCAATAATGCACAAGTAGACATTCTTCTGGTATTCCTTCTTTTCAGCCAGGATCCATCTGACATCAGCAGTGATATTTCTGGTGCCATGTCCTCTTCTAAATCCTGCTTGAACTTCTGGCAATTCTCTATCTACGTGCTGCTCCAGCCATTCTTGAATGATCTTCAACAGTATTTCTAAAAATTTAGAAATATATAAAATTGAAGTATATGATAGTAAGTGTTTCCTTCTACAATCAGCTAGTTGTTTTGTTGGAGATCTAATGACACAATGTTTAAAGGATCTATGGCTAACTGAAAGGTTGGCAGTTCAAATTTACCCAGTAACTAAGAAAAAACTAAACATAACAAAACACTTTTGTGCTCTGCTACAGTAAAGTGTATAGCATAAACAAGTCACTAAGGCTCTTCTACTCTTTCATAATGAGTTGATAATGAATCTGATGGCACTCAAAAAGTGTTTTCCACATGCCCTTTGAAAGTTTGTTTGTGGTACAAATTAGCACAAAATTGTCAAATGGATTATAATGGCCTAGAAAAATAATAATGATAATTTAAAAAAAATATTATGAATACTAAGTGCATTTTCATAATAATTTCTTAATTAACTTGTTACTGCTTTTGGCAATTAGAGATAAATCTGAAACTGACTAATGTCCCTAAGGGATATTCAGTTCTAATTCATGGTTTGGACACTAATATAGTAGGGGTGGACATGAGGAGCAAAGAATTAGCATTATCTGGTAATGTGTTACAAATATAGAATCTTGAGTTCTGATTCAGAAGCTGCTGTATAAAAAAATGCTTTGGTTATTAATGATTACTTTAATATACTATTCATCTATGACTGCCATCATCTTGTATTGCTCAATGGAGATAATAGCCAAAAAAAATCAAAACATGAATAGGAATAAAGTTGTAAATTTAAAACAACTTTAATA
>NW_006399897.1:2305536-2318673 GCF_000299155.1 Elephantulus edwardii | reverse complement strand
AAGGATGGTTCAACATATGGAAAACAATTAATGTAATTCATCACTTCAACAAGGCAAAGAACAAGAACCATATGGTCCTATCAATTGATGCAGAAAAAGCCTTTGATAAAATACAACACCCTTTCCTGATTAAAGCACTCAACAAAATAGGATTAGAGGGGAATTTCTTCAACATAGTAAAAAGTATCTATGAAAACCCAAGAGCCAACATTGTTCTTAATGGAGAGAGGTTAAAGGCATTCCCTTTAAGAACAGGAACTAAACTTCCAGTCTTTCAGGTAGCAGTTGAGGAAGTTAACCACACAGGCCACCCAGAGACTCAAAGGTATATTATTTGTGGGTGTGGGAGCCAATTGTACACAATAAAATGAAGCACCAGGCTAGAAACTGATGTGATTTTCTAAGAATTCATGTAAACCTTGGGGTGACTACTGAAGCAAAAACAAAATCATTCTATTAAAGATAGGGAAAGATCTGGTGTGAAAAACCAGTGTATACGAACTTTGGGAGTAAACCAGTATGAAATAAAATCTTTGTTTCTTGAAAAAAATAAGAAAAAATTTAAAATATGATGCCTTAAACAAAGACATTTAAACATCTCTTAGTATTTCATTAAATATTTATTTTAAAGGTTCATCATTGTTCTCTTCCAACTGACTACTACTTCAAACAGAGACATTTTCCTAAAAATATGGATGATGAAAAAAAAATATAGATGATGACATAAAAATAACTTCTACCAATTATGATGCTTTTGGAGATGAGATTTCACTGATCACAAATGATCCTTGGAGTCTGGTACATGTTTTTATTTGTGACAATGATAACAAAAATAATTTTTCTAAAATGCATATATTATCATCTTAATAAAAATTTGAAAATATTGAAATAAAGTAATTTGACAAGATTTTGTCAAATCTGTGCTGAATATCAAAATAATACAGAATACGTTCCTGGGTTTATATAAAAATTGTTACATCATTAACCAAGTAGTTGCAATATATAATAATGAACACTAAAGAAAAAATGTGCAAGAAATTTCAGATTTTCTTATCAAAAGGGAAAAAAATTACAAAAATAATGTGGCTTTATTCCAATTCTCTATTCCTAAAGATTATTGATTCTACTTTCAATTTGAAAGGAGTGACATAAGTTTATTACATCTCCATCCTTCAATGACTTAAGCATGTTGAGTTTTTCAGATCTTACAAAATGCATTTACATATAATATAAATTGTCTTTCCTATCTTATTTGTCTTTATGGACTTCTAAACTTGGCTCTTTTGTGCTTATTTACAGTTTCCTTCCCCTACTAGGACTGTGGCTTCCACTCGGTCTCTGGTTTTACTACACTCTTCATACTTCTGTTTAACCAGGTAAGTTTCTCACAATGGCCATCAAAGCTCCAGACTCAAATATTTTATCATTTAGTACAGTTGAAACATACGATTTATTGAGCAAGCTAAACATTATAGGTCTCTTGCACCAGAAATTGTTTTCCATGACAGCAGATAGTTTAAGTTTGTAACTCTATACTATCTTTATGTGTCCAGCATATCTGATTTGTTACATAATGATGAATGGATTTATGAGTAAGTTTTAACATATTAATGTGTTATTCTCTGTCTTGTTTGGAGAATATTGTGTTGTTATGTGCCATTGAGTTGGAATGAACTCATAATTGACCATGTAGCCTGTTTTCAGATAGTAAATTACCTGAGAGGAAGTTGACAATTTTCTTTGACAGAGAAGCTGGTGGATTCGAACCACTTGCCTTTAGATTGGCAAAGCACAATTTCTTACCAGTAGGTCATCAGAGTTCCCTGGAGGATGTTGTGGAACTTAAGTATTCCACCAATCATTGTGATCAGGACATAGTGCATATTATTTTAGGTATCACAAAAGAAAAATGGTCCATTCAAAGCATTAAATTTTCAGTTAACAGTCTACTTTGAGACTGTTTGGTAAGTGTAATAGATGGAATCTATTCTAACTCTTAGTGGTCCTATGGAATAGAGTAGAATACTCTGTAGGCATTTTTAGGTTGTAAACTTTAGAAAGCAAATTATCAGGTCTTTTTTTCCTCTGGTGCTACTGGTAGGATTTAATAACAAATCTGACTCTTCATGACTCTCCATCAGATTTCTGTGGATATAAATCTTTCTGAGAAGATGTGGACCTTCTTTAAACTTGGCACAGCAGGTAGATTCCAAGCAATGATGTTTAAATTAGCAGCCCGACTCTTTACACACTATGCGACCAGGACTAGAAGTCTATGGAAGAAATTCACTTAACCCAAACATTCTTAGTTATATATAGGAGAATATCAGGTAGAATTTAATTTTTAGTTTTAGAATTTTTATTTTTATAGTTGAACATAAAAGATGTCTGAATGGTTCATGGCCACCAGCTCCTCTTTGGGAGAATGGGCACTCTGCACCTGTGAGATTAATTGCCTCTGAAAACCTGCCAGGGGCTGAGCTATGGGTAAGTTCCGACTTGCCAGTACACAACAACAACATGAAAGTTGGCAAATTGTTTATTTAAAGGGCTACGTAGTATATCATTCAGTCCACATGAGTCATACCATCTCTGCCACACTAACTGCTGCCATTGCAGCACAAAAGGAAGCATATATATTATTAAAACAAATGTTATGAGATGTCATTATTTAACTACCACTCGTAGTTACTCCATGCACAACAAATCCGAACCTTGCTCTATCTTGTGTCATTTTCACAATTGCTGTTGTGCTTGAGTCATTGTTTTAGTCACTATCAACCAATGTATTTGGGAGTCTTCCTCTCTCTGACTGCCGTTCCTAAATTGATGTCTTTTTTTCCTAAGGACTGATCTCTCTTGAAAATATGCTCAAATTATGTGAGATCAAGTTTTACCATCCTTGTCTCTAAGAATATTAGACACATCTTAGCTCTTAGAAACTCACCTAGTTGTTCTGCATCCAAGATATTAATTCTTTTGACAGTCCATGGGATATTCAGTTCTCTTCTCCAAATATTACAATTCAAAGGCATCAATTGTTAGATGCTTCAGAAGCAATTGGATATACCATAGCAGGGATTAGGTGCACCTTAATCCTTAAACTGAAATCTTTGTTCTTTAGTACTTTGGAGAGGTCCTTGACAATACATTTACCTAGTAAAATATATTTCTTCCTTATCTGGTTGTCATTACCATGCAAGTTGATGGTGAATCCAAATAAAAAGAAATCCTTGAAAACGTCAATCTTTCCACCATTCGTATTGATACTGTTCTTGTTTTAGTGGCAAAGATTTTGGGGTTTTTGATATTGATATGCAGTCCATAATGAAAGTTTTTCTCTTTCTTTCTGAAATAGGTCTTTCAAAGACTCTTCACTTTCAGCAAGCAAAGTCGTGTCAATGACATAATGCAGATTGTAGATGATTCTTCTTCCAAACTTGATGGCTAACTCTTGTTCAAAGAATCTAGCTTCTCAAATTATTCAGCATTCAGATTTAATGGTATGAAGAAAAGATACAAGTCTGAAACAAGGTTTTTTTTTATTTTTAAGTAATGCAGTGTTCTCTTGTTCTAATCAGACAACCACTTTTTGGTCTAGATATAGAGTTCACACAAGCACAATTAATTGTTCCTCAATTCTCATTCTTCTCAATTAGTATTCATAAGATCAAATGCCTTGGCACAGTCAATAACACACAAATAAAAATCTTTCTGTTGTTTTCTGCTTTCATCATAGGTCCATCTCACATTATCAATTATATGCTTTTGCCACCTCTCTCGTGAATTCAGCTTGGAATTCTTTCAGTTCCTTGTCATCTGTTCCAGCCATGTTTAATACTATCCAGCAAAATTTTGCTCAGTTGTGATATTAGTGATATTATTCAATAATTTCCACTTTTTATTGTTACTTTTTTTAAAAAAATGGAAGCAAATATGGATCTTTTTCATTAAATTGACCAGATGGCTGTCTTCTGAATTTCTTGGCATGAACTAGTAATCATGTCCAGAGCTGCATCTCTTTATCGAAGCATGCCAATTAATATTACATCATTTTCTGGGGCCTTATTTTATTCCAGTGCCTTGACTACTGAAAGTCTTCATTCATTACCACTGCTCCTTAATCATATGTGATCAATTAAAATGGTTCAATGTTGACTAATTTTCTTTGAATGACTATGCCTTTTTTTCATCTTTCAATATTTCCTGCATCATTCAAAATTTTGACTATAGAATCCTTCAACATTGCAACTTGAGACTTGAATTGGTTCTTTAATTCTTGCAATTTGAAAATACCATGTGGTATATTCTTCACTTTTGATTTTTTAACTCGTTCTTTGCATATTCCTTAGCTTTGTCTTCTGACGCTGCTCTTTAAAATCTTCTGTACATCTCTTTTATTCAACATTTTTCTCTTCTTTTTGATGTCTTGATACTCTAGTGCAATCAGAATCTCTTCTTATGTTGATTTCTGTCTCGTCTTTATTCTTATAATACCCTTTTTATTTCTATTTGCTAAAAAAGAAATATGTTTTCTTATTTCAATCACTATTAAAATCATATATCACTTAATATCTGCGATGCTTTATATGTGTAAAAAGAGCAATTGCCATGTGGGGATGCCCATATCTGACCTTTATCATCTTCACAAAGGGAAACTCCCCTATCAACGACACAAAATCAATTAACACGAAGTCAGACATGCTCTCCCTCACACACTTCTTTCTACTTCTCTTAACATCAATTTTACTCTTTTAATAGACTCAAAATTAAATTTGATACCCAACAGAGCACACAGGAATATATTAATGAAGTAAAAAGTGTATGATTCAGATTAGTATCAAAATGCAATCTTTCCATCATAAAATAAGCTTCCAAAACTTGTTCATAGGCAGCTTAACTTTAAACTTAATGGCTTTAGTTCAGTTTTATAAAACTCTCGGCACTACTAATTGTGTCTCCTACTTCTTGATTTTTGGTAGTGAGATTTTTTATTCTGCTGCATGATCCACTCACTTTAATGAATGGTTAAACTAGCCAATTCCCGTTGTAGAGTTAGGAGAGATGAGAAAAAGACATCTCTACTAGGCCTCTGCTCCTTAGAGAATTGGATTATAGCTCATCAGTGACGTGGTTTTGCAGACACCATGTTATATACAGATACAATCTGTCTAGATTAAAATATGAGTTCTTGAATCTGTCTTTAAGTGAAACCTATATGTAAATTAACATCAGTCAAATGTTTCTTAGAATACATAGTATTTAGTATATCTTTCTCATCCTGAAAATGCATTAAAGAAACATCCCAAATACGTGAAAACATCTTTAGCAAAACTATGCAATAATAATAATAAATTGTAAATGTGTTTCAAATTAGTATTCTTTGTTATTATATATTGTTTAGTATAAAAGGATTTATTATATTTGAATTACAGACAAATATGTAATCAAATATTGTCTGAACAGAGATTAAACAAATCTCTATATTTACAAAAATAGGTAGAGGTTAGGATTTGCCAGTTATTAATACATTGAAGAGTTCTGCGATCATATATTGCAAATTTACTACAAGAATATACCTTATTTCATTTGAAATATTCCTTGGTGAAAGTGTGGAAGAATTGCCACAGTGATTATTTCAAGCAGGCACCAAAATCTTCCAAACTACTAAGAGTTTACTTCTTGTTCTTCTGTTTGAGTGAAAAATGACTCACAGTGACTCTATGAAAAACATACCTAAATGCTGTCTTATCCTGTGCCATCTTTGTTATCTCTGATACATTTGATGCCATTTACTTAAAATTTAGTTATTGTGCTTAGTATTAGGTGCAACTAAGTTGTTTCCCAGCCATAATGACACTATGTAAAGCAAAATAAAACAAATCCATGGCCCTTCACCATCCTCTCAGTTATGCTGTGTTTGCACCTATTTTGTAATTACTGGGTCAATCCAAGTATTATAATATCTTCTTCTTTATTATTAACACTCAAGGAAAAAGACATTTTTGGAAAAGTGGAGGCCAGCAAAAAGAAAACACTAATGGGATGGTGACTGTGGCAATGGAGCTATAGATATAATAAATGATGGCACAGGACAAACAGGGTTTAAATAAATCATAGATAATTCGATGACACCTAAAAATAACAACAGTTTAGTGAATATGATTTCTTCTTCAGAGATTGCTTCAAAATATGTGAGCTGGAGTCTCTTCATTCTATTTTTTAAGAATCTATTTGGCTGCATTTTTCCTAGGATTGATATATTTATTCTTCTGATAGTTTATATTGTTATTATGTACTGTAAATTAGGAACTGAATCATAATTGACCTTCCAGTGCATTTTCAGTGGCTGGAAATCACATGGGAGGAGGTTATCTATATTTCTTCCTTGTTGCAGCTGTTGAATATAAACACTATGAATTTGGGTTGGCAGTGCAAGTCTTTATCCATTAGGCCATCACGTCTTCTTTTGGACACTCCGTAGTATATTCAATATTTTTCATAAATAATAATTCAAAATATTAACCTTATATCTTTCTAATCTATTGCACAGATGTAACTGACATATGAAACAAGTGAAAATGCTCTAACTTGCACCAGGTGCACTTTATTCTTTAAGAAGATAATTTACGACAATTTAACATTGCAATATGTTGTTTGATTTTTTTTGGCTTCTAGCTTCAGTAGATATTGTCTTAAATCCAAGTCAATAAAAATCTTTGACATCATCAAAAATTCTTCATATATGATGCTGTTTATTGGTCTAGTGATGAAGACTTTGGGGTGTTTTGATTTTTTGTTTTATTTTTGTTTGTTTTGATGTCATTTACATTACGGCATTTGGTGTTCACCAGTAAATGCTTCAATTCCCATTCACTTTCAGCAAGCAAGGTTTATTACCTGTGCATCATATGTTTTTCATCATTCTTTCTCCAATCCCAATGCCATCTTCTTTCTTATAATTTCCAGCTTTTGAGATTATACGTCGAGAAAATAAACTGAGTATGTGAAAAGATAAAACTCTAATGCATCTCTTTCCTGATTTTAAACCAAGCAGCATCACCTTAGTCTCTCAACATCACTGTGACTTGGATTACATTTGGATTCTGCACAATCACACGTTTTGGAATTTCCATTATTTACAAAGTTATCTATATTTTTTAAAGATCCATGTATTCAAATGTCTTCGCATAGTCAGTAAAACACAGATAACTTTAATATTAGGTATTTCCAGTCCCGTTTGACATCAGCAACATAATTCCATGTTCTTTACTAAATATAACTTAAATTTCTGGCTGTTCAATTCAATCAATGTATTACTGGAACAGTTTTTCAGTAATCTGTAGCATTATTTTATTTGTTAATGACATTGATTATATTATTCAATGATTTCTACATTCTTTTAGAGAATTGTTCTGTCAATGGACCTGAATATTTATCTTTTCCATTAGTTTGTGCAGGTAGCTCAATTCCAAATATTTTGACATCAATTTATTAAAGCATTTCAGTTGTTGTATAATTCATTCAGCTTTGTTTCACTTCAGAACAAATTGAACTTATTCCTTCAATATTTGTACTTATTTTTGCTACTTGCTGTTGTTTTTTGATGTTGTTAGATGTCATTATGTCAACTCTAAGTGACCCAAGGAACAACAGGTCAAAAATGATCTCTAGATTTATGTAGAATATACTCAAGGTTGTATTCTGGCTCTATTGAATTTGTTTTCCTTCTCTTCCATTTCCATTTGAAATTACATCCTAGTGACTATGGTCTGTCTAATCCAGGCCATGGACTTTGCTATTATTTGTTAGGCATCAAAGAGCTGGGCAATGGCTAAAGATGATAGAAGAATTGATACTTTTGAATTATATTACTGGAGAAGAGTATTGAATATATCATGTACAGCTAAGAGAATAAACTGATAGGTCCTGGAGTGGGTGAAAACAGGATGCTTATAGGAGGCAAGGATTTTTAAGCTCCATCTGATATACTTTGGGCATATTATTAGGAGGGACCAGTCTTTGGAGAGGGACATCATGCTTGGAAGGGTGGGAGGATAATGTAGGAGATAAAGACCTTTGATGAGATGGATTGACACAGTGACTGAGTAATGAGGTCAGGTATGTCAGAGACAGTGAGATTGGCTCATTATAGAAGAGGGTTCAGAGCTGTTGTCCATAGGTCGCTGTGAGTTGCAGGAGACTTGATAGCACATAACAACATCAACAACAACAACAATTTTTAAAAATGTCTGTGTGTATGTATATATATATGTGTGTTCTCAGGCTATTGGAAAAAATGAGTATTTTCAATAATTAAGTTATTTGTCTTGCAAAAGTCTATTTTGAAATTCCCAGCATCATATCTAACATATGTCTGTATTTTCCAAATATTAATATTTTTTAATTTCTGTATTGACACTCTAATCACCAGTAATTACAGAGGCATCTTGATTGTATTGATTCTGAAGTTTGGTAAAAAAATCTTCAATCTTAAAAATTGACATTAGTAATCAAAGAGTACATTTGAAAGATAGTTATAATAAGTACTTTTTTTCACTGACTGGACTGCACTTCAGGATATATCTTGAAATGTTCTTTTTATATTGATACTATAATTGTTCTTACCAAAATATTAGACAATGTTGTTATTTTATATGGCCAATATTAGTCCATTTCTGCTCTTTCATTCTTACGATAGCCTCTGTTAGCTTATCTTGCTAACTTATGGGAATACCTAAGAGTACAATCATTGTTTTAATGTGAATTTAATAATTTCTTTTTTCATTATCTAGATTAACCATATAGGTGCTCTACTAACATTGTGTAATGTCCTAGTGTACAGGAAGAGGCATAAAGAGTGTTAGATAATTACACTTGATCAAGCTCAGAAAAACAATAATCTACTGATTATTTTACTGATCCACAGGTTTTCATTTCCCTTTCAATTTATTTTTTGTTTTATTGGTATGCATCTGACAACGAGAAAGAGGCTAGGAATTTCATCTTCTTTTTAAACCTTTAATTTAATGGGCATTTACAACAAAAATATTTTTCATTGCAACTTGTTTTGGGACAATATATGTTACTGTTAGACAAAGAGGCAGAAAGCCCTTTTTAATTATATACAGATTTCCACACACTTTAGTTCCTGGCCCTAAGTACCCTGTGTTTTATACATATGCTTCTCTGTGCATCAAGAGATGTCTAACTACAATGGGTTACAATGTTAGCTTCTGTTAACTATCTTAATTTGTGTGGCCATTTCAGAATCTTTGTGTGTGAGTTTGTGTGTGTAAATATGTGAGGAAATATTTTTTGTTATTAAAATGTTGTATCTATTTAAAATATTGTAAGAAAAACAGAGCTCCACTTAGGGAGCTCTGGTTGCATAATCCACAAGGAATTGTAATGCTAGCACAAAGGCTGTGACTCTCTAGCAGTTCAAATGCACCACAAGCGCTAGGGGAGAAAGATGGGCATTCTCCTTCCTTGTGGTTAATAGTATATGAAAATCCTCTGAAGGATTAGCTTTGAGTAGATTCTGACATGATGGCAATGAGTTCTTTTACACTGAAAAAAATCATTACCCTAGTTATTAACCTACAGTAAAATACATTACATATATGTTATTGTGGTTGTTATGTGCTGTCCAGTTGCTCACGCAACAACTCTGTACAACGGCTCTGAAACCTGCTCTGTCATAAGCCAATTTCATTGTCTCTGACACACCTACCCTCATTACCCCAGTCACTGAGTCAATCAATCTTATCTAAGGTCTTCCTCTCTTGTGCTGTCCCTCTAACTTTCCAATCAAGATGTCCCTATCCAAGAACTGATCCTTATTAGCAATATACCCAAAGTATGTAAGACAGAGCTTCAAAAATTCATGCCTTCAAGGAGCAGGCTTGTTTTACCCTCTGCAGGATGGACCTGTTTGTTCTTTAGCAGTCCATGGTATGTTCAGTACTCTTTTCCAGTACCACGACTCAAAGTT
This sequence comes from Elephantulus edwardii, assembly GCF_000299155.1. NCBI lineage: Eukaryota > Metazoa > Chordata > Mammalia > Macroscelidea > Macroscelididae > Elephantulus > Elephantulus edwardii. The sequence continues at coordinate 2,308,676 of NW_006399897.1, read as the reverse complement.
GAGTTGATGATAGAATTCTTTTATCATATTTAGTCATTGTCCAGCTTTCTGACACATAGCAAGTAATTGAAAAGACCATAGATTGAATCAGGAACACCTTCGTATCTAGACTGACAGCACTGCTCTTTAGTACTCTGGAGAGGTCCCTGACAACAGATTTTCCCAATGCAACTCATATTTTGATTTCTTGGCTGCTGGTCCCAAGAGTGTTTGTTTGTTTGTGGGACCAAGCAAGCTGAAGCTATTAACAATCTCAATCTCTTCTCTGTCTATTATGATGCTGTCAATTGGCCCAGTGGTAATTTGTTGTTCCAATTTTTTGTGAATCACACCAAATTGTGACTAACATTGGGGAAAATGAGAATCTCACAACACTTGATAGTGCTCATATGAAACCAATTCTTGGGCCAAGGGTCCATCTTCAGAACAGAGCAAGGACACACGAAATTGTTTAAGATCAGGAAAAGTTTATGCCAGGATGCATCCTATCTCCATACCTTTTTCAAGCCACATTGGGAACAGATTATATAGAATGCTGGATTTTATGAGGAGAAATGTGGTATCAGAATTGGAGGAAGATGCATCAACAACCTGTGTTACGCAGATGACACAGCTCTGCTTGCTGAAACTGAGGAGGACCTTAAGTGCTTTCTGCAGAGTTCAAGGACTGCAGCCTTTAATATGGATTGAAGTGCAGCATCAATAAAACAAAGATTCTCACTACAGGGCCAAGTGGCAGCATCATAATGGATGGTGAAGACATTGAGATTGTTAACAGTTTTAGTTTGCTTGGTTCCACAATCAACACTCTTGGTACCAGCAGCCAGGAAATCAAGAGACAAATTGCATTGGGGAAGTTAGCTGTCAGGGACTTTTCTCCAGAGTACTTAAGAGCAAAAACATCAGGATGGAGACTAAGGTGCCCCTGATCCAGAACATAGTCTGGATATGTTCTATGTATTCTATGTGTTCTATGTTCATAGTCAGTTGTGTTCTATGAGTCAGAGAGCTAGACAATGACTAGGGATGGTAGAAAGAGAAGTGATTCCTTTGAGTTGTGGTGCTGGAGAAGAGTGCTGAATATACCATGGACTGCTAGGAGAACAAACAGGTTTGTCCTGAAGAGTGTGAAACTGAGCTGCTCCTTGAAGGCAAGGATTCTGAATCTTTGTCTGACATACTTTGGGTATGTTACAAGGAAGGACCAGTCTTTGGAGAAGGATATCATATTTGGGAGGATGGAGATACAGCCCAAGAGAGGAAGACCCTCAATGAGATGGATCGATTCAGTAATTAATGTAATGGGAGTAGGTGTGTCAGAGACAGAGAGGTTGGTACAGGATAGAGCATGTTTTAGGGCTCTTTTATATAGGGTCGTTATGTGTCAGAAGAGACTCTACGGCACATAAGAACAGCAACAACATTTGATAACAATCAGTATAAATATATACATATTTTTGAAAATTGTAATATGTTGTTGTTGTTGTTGTTATGTGCCATCGAGTGACTTGCAACTCATAGCAAACCTATGTACAATAGCTCTAAACTCTGCTCTGTCCTGTGCCAATCTCATTGTGTCTGACACACTCATCCCGATTTCCCCGTCACCTAATCAATCCATCTCCCAGAGGGCCTTCCCCTCCTGTGCCTGCCCTCCACCCTCCCAAGCATTATGTCCTTCTCCAAGGACCGGTTCCTCATTACAACATGACCAAAGTATGTCAGACAAAGTCTCAGAATCCTTGCCTCCAAGGAGCAGCCCTACTTAACCCTCTCCAAGATGAATCTGTTTGTTTTCCTATTAGTCTATGGTACCTTCTGCACTCTTCTCCAACACCAAAGCTCAAAAGCATCAATTTTCCTTCTATCCTCCCTGGTCATTGTCCAGCTCTCTGATGCATAACAAGTGATTGTAAAGACCATGTCCTGTACCAGATGCACCTTAGTCTCCAGAGAGACACCGTTGCTCTTCAGTACTTTAGAGAGGTCCCTAATAGCAGTGTTGATTATGCAGCCAAGCAAACTAAAATGGCCCTCGGGCCAAGAAGAAACTATCTACACACCAGTTCCACAGGACACATCATCTCCATTCGGGACATATTACCACTAAACTTAGGAGACTCTGGTCACAGCATGAGAAACTGTTACCAGCAGATGAATCTGGAATCACAGAAACCAAGGAAGCTTTAGGTATAAGCTATCAGATCAAGGGCTAGTCAATGGGATAAAGATGTTGAAGGGAGTGAGTAAAAGTGGAGGGGTATCTTGATGGATGCTGGAGCAAAGAAATAATTGGGTCAGGGCACTTATGTCAAGGGCAGGGATAACACCAAAACTAGTGGTTAATTCCACAATAGTGCATATATTTTCGCTTTCTCTGTTAAATGCTTCTCTAAATAAGAACATTCAGATTGACACACACTAGTGAGAAGGATTGGCCATCCACTTCCAAAATAGCAGGCCTCTGAAAACCCTATGTATGTATGTATATATAATGGAACTCTGGTTGCATAGTGGGTAAAGAGTTGTGCTGCCAATCCAAAGGCAGGTGGTTTGAGTCCAATAGTTGCTCAGAAGAAGAAAGATGGACAATTTTCTACCATAAGATTTAGAGCCACTGAAATCTTCTGGAGGGTCAGCATTGAGTCAATTGTGATTATACAATAATGAAAGATATACACACACACACACACACACACACACACACACACACACACGGATGGATGGGTATCTATATACATATATGTGTGTGTGTAGTTTGGTAATTTGAAAAAATTTAAGAAACAGGAAATTAGGAAATTACTACTTTTTCCACAAATGAGAAGTTAAATGAATGAAATAAAATTTCATCTGGTTTCTCCTCTTTTAGTCCAAATTATTAAAACTAGTTGAGTTTGTTCATGTTCATATTCATATGTGCCTCCATCTAGTTAGCAAGGTTCGAAATCTTTAAGGAAAGAGAGAGCTCCTCTTTGTCCAATAGAATAGCTGGTATATTTGAGCTGCTAGACTTTTTGTTAGCCACCTAAATCCCTACAGTAATATTCCACCACTGCTCTTGCCTCCAAGGAGTAGCTTGGTTTAATCCTCTCCAAGATAAATCTGTTTGTTTTACTGGCAGTCCAGGGTACATTCAGTAC
>NW_006399897.1:2295041-2302977 GCF_000299155.1 Elephantulus edwardii | reverse complement strand
AAATCCCTTATTGTGGAGTTAAGCATTAGTTACAGTGTTGACCCCACCCTTAGCCCAGAGCCTTGACCCACTTACTTCCCAGCTCCACCCTCAACCAGGATAACACTTCTCATCTGCCAAGTCCCTTCAGAAAATATCTTCCATTGTCAATCCATGATCTGACAGCTTGTATCTTAAGCTTTCTTGGCTTCTGTGTTTCCGAAAAGGTCGACTGCTGACATTTTTCTTTTGACCAGTGTCTCTTAAGTTTAGTTGTACTGTCTCCAAGGGAAGTTGACGTGTCCTGTAGAACTCTCTTTCCAGTGTCCTGGTCTGTGAACCTTTTGGGATTCTCTTCCAAATGTGACTGAAGCAGGAATGCTCTGCTCTGTCTAAAGCAGAAGATGCTGCCCTCCTGAAAAGTGCTTCGTGGTGAGACGTGTGTTCAAGTGTGATTAGGCAACTAAATAATAAAAATTTTAATTTAATTATCAATAATAAAATTATTAGGGAGTTTTTATGGTGTGATCTGGAGAAAAACACACCACTAGTCCCATTCCAGCATCATGTCCTTCTCCAAGGAATAGCCCCTCCTGGCAGACACAAACCAGTCAAGTTGTGTACTGTCAAGTTGGAACCGGCCCGTAGCTGACACTCCAGAGAGTTTTCAAAAGCAGTTAATCACATGGGAGATTTCACATCTTTCTTCCATGGAGCATCTGGTGGATTCTAACTGTGCCCCTTTGGGATTGCATCATCCTTACCTCCAAAGAACACCCCAGCTGCTCTGTTTCTAAGACATATGTTTGTTCTCTTGCCCATTAATAGGATAGTCAGTGCTCTTCTCCAATGCCACAGCTCAAAGGTATAGATTATTTTTTCTGTTCCTTATTAATTTTCCAGCTCTCAAATGTGTAGCAAATGATTGGAAAGGCTATGGCCTGAATCAGACACACCTTAGTGATCAAGCTGACATCATTACTCCTCAATAATTTGGATATCCTCTAACTGCAGATTTTCCCGTTGCAATGGGTATCTTTATTTCCTGACTGCTGATACCAAAAGTATTAATTTAATTGTGGATCCAAGTAATGTGAAACTGTTTGCATTTGCACTCTCCTCCATTCATCATAACACTGCTATCCCTCCAGTGGTAAGAAACTTTGTTTTCTTAACATTGAGATGGAATCCATACTGAAGGCTCCTTGATACTCTGCAACAAGTGTTTCAAGTCCTCCTTACTTTTAGCAAACCAAGTTGCACCATCTACACAACACAGATTTGGTGATGAATCTCCCTCCAATCCTGATGCCATACTCCTCTTCATAGAGTCTAACTTTGTGGAAAATTTGCCTAAGACTCAAAAATAATCTGAATCAACACATTAAATATACTTCCAATAATTGATAGAAGTTGTATATTAATGTGTGGTGCTCTGGTGACTCAGAGGTAAGTAGTTGTACTGCCAACCCAAAGGCATGTGGTTCAAATCCATAAACTACTCTATAGAAGAAAGATGAGAAATCTCCTCCAGTAGAATTTACTCTATCTGACCAATAGTCTTCCTGTCTGTCTATCTATCTATCTATCTATCTATCTATCTATCTATCTATCTATCTCAAGAACAAGACTGAGTTCTTTGACACTAATGACCGAAGAACCAATGTACTGTGGCAGGATATCAAGAATATCATCCATGATGAATGTAAAAGGTGGTTACAAAGACATCGGAGGAGGAAAAGATCAAGAAGCCTGTCAGAAGACATTGTAAATATTATACTAGAGCATCAAACAGAACACAACGAAGGGAAGAAATCAGGAATTTAAGAAGCTAAACAGGAGATTTATTGGCAGCTCAGGAAGACAAAGCAAAGTATTAAAATGTGTAACTAGCTGGAGTCAGAGAACCAAAAAAAGGAAGAACTCATTCAACATTTCTCAGGCTGAAGAATGTGAGGAACAAACCCCAGCCATGAGCTATGAAACTTAAAGTTGGTATGAGTAGAATACTGAATGATAAAGAAGCACCAAAAGAAGATAGAAAAAGGTGATCTGACAGAAAGTTGAAATTACTGAACAATATCATTAATATCAGATGCAAACAAAATCCTCTTGAAGATTATCCAAAATGACTGGAACAGTACATTGATAGATAACTACCAAAAATCCAAGGTGGGTTTAAAGGAGGTTGTGGCACTCGGAGCATCATTGTCAATGTAGGATAGATCTCTGATGAAAGCAGGCAGTACCAGAGAAATATGTATCTGTGTTTCATTGATTATGAACAGACAATTGATTGTGTGGATCGCAACAAATTATGACTAATACTGAGAAAAATGGAAATCCCAGAACTCCTGATTTTTCTCATATGAAACCCAGACTTGTAACAAGAAGCAATCCTGAGACTAGAGAAAGGAAACACATCATTGTTCAAAATCAGGAAACGAGTGCATCATGGATGCATCTTTCTCCATACCTTTTCCGTCTATTCAGAACAGATCATTCAGGAAGCTGGCAATTATTATAAGACTCATACACAACCTGCTTTTTGCAGAAGACACATCTCGTTTGCTGAAACTAAGGAGGACCTGGAGCATTTGCTGAAGCAGATCAAGGGCTACAGTTTGCAATAGTAATTGAAAGTTAACATCAAGTAAACAAAGATTCTTACCATTCAGCCAATTGGCAGCACCATAATAAATGGAGAAGAGATTGAGACTGTTAACAATTTCAGCTTACTTATTTCTACAATTAACACCTTGGCATCAGCAGCCAAGAAATCAAAAGACAAATTACATTAGAAAACTCTGCTGTTAGGGACCTCTCTAGAGCTTTGAAAAGCATAGATGCCACTCTAGAGACTTAGGTGCACCTGATTTAGGCCATAGTCTTCACAATTACTTGCTCTACATCAGATAATTGGACAATGAATAAGAATGACGAAAGAATTGATGTCTTTGAATTTTGGTGCTGGAGAAGAGTATTGAACCTACCAAGGCCTACCAAGACAAGAAACAACTCTGTCCTGCAAGGGTAAAATCAAGTTGTTCTTTGAAGGCAGAAATTTTGAAACTCTGTCCATTGCTGGGAGGAATTAGTCCTTAGAGAAGACATGCTTGGAAGGATGGAGGGACAATGCAGGAGGGGAAGACCCTGGATGAGGTGGATTAACACAGTGACTGAGGTAATAAGGGCAGGGATGTAAGAGATGATGAGACTGACTCAGGATACGACTGGGTCAGAGCAATTGTGCATAAGGTTACTAAGTGTGCAAGTGACATGATGGCACAAAACAACAGCAAATATGTATCTCAATTGAAATGCAACATATGTTGAACATATCTTATAGTAATAAAAACAGTCATTTTTTAATTTACTTTTGTTCCTAGTTTCATGAACATCTTGTAGAATTTAATTACATGATTGGTTAATTAAAATCCTATCAATATTCTGAATATTGAAAACAAACAAACACAAAAAATCCCTGAACCTGAAAGAAACGTGATTATACTATCTAATAGAAATATTTAATAGCAGCATAGTCCATAAGGAGTTGTGCTGCTGATTCAAAGGCCATGCCTCTCTAGTTGCTCTAACCTACCTGAAGAAAAGGATGAATCCATGTGCCGTACAATTTTATAAACTCAGTGGTTGAACCAGTGTAAGTCAGTTCTTACTTGCAGCAATTAGTATGAGTTTTACATGCTGTGAATAATTAATATTCTGATATCATTTCTGTACTCATATTCTGATATAATACTATACATATTATTTTGACAACAATGATTTTAAATGATAGTAGTATTAAAAATCCTTACCTGTTTGGAAATTAGAAGACAGTTTCTGTTGGTTAAAATTCTAAATAATTGACACTTTAAATTTCATTGTTACACATCTAGCTTTAAAATTATAAAATATCAATTATCTCTTCATAAACATCATTTTATATTTGAAAAATGAATTTGCAAAGTTCATAAATATATGAAAAATGCTAAGATTAAGCTGTATGTTTTTCAGCAGAATAGATTGAAATAGTGTTGAGCCTTCTAAACTCACTTTGGGTGCAGCCTGTATTTCAAAATTGGATACCCTGGAGTCAAAACGAACTCGTAATTGACACTCCAGTGTCTTTGTTTGTTTGTCTGTTTTTAAATAAAGTATGTTTTATGTAAACATATGAACAAAAAGAAAGTTTTCAAATAAACGTTTTCAGAAGTTGTAAATTGCATGGGGAGACTGGCTTTCTCTTGCAGAGTAGCTGCTAGATTTGAAGTGTGTGCTTTTGGGTTGGGAGAGCAATTCCTTAATACTAATCACCTTCAAAGCATTCTAGCATTATATATTTCTGCATTTAAACAATAAATTTTAAGCAAACATATGTTAGCAGAATGCTTATATTCATAAAGACAAAAACGATTGGAATAGCATAATTTTTATATTTTTATGAGCACTCAGAACTTTTCTTTGTGTTTTAAAATGTAGTATATAAGACAAGGTATATTATCTCTTTTCATTTGGGCATTTCAAATTATAGTTAATTAGTCATGCAGTTGAACAATTTTAAAATTAACATTTATTCATTCTTTAAAGTCATTAGTATTTCATTTAGAAACAAAGAAACTAATAAAGAATATTATTTTCTAAGTAATATATTTTATTAATTGCCAACACTATCTATTGTATGCATTATCATTTTATTAAATGAAAGCATTGTCAACTGATCTGAGATACTGGCCTTCTCCATACAATTACAAAGAAATCAATCATGGTGGTATTGTTATGTGCTGTCAAGTCAAATACAACCCATTGCAAGCCTAAGGACAACAGATCTGAACCCTGTCCTATCTTGTACCATCCTCACACTTTCTGACACTTTAGAGCACATGTGGCATTCACTTTGTCAATCCACTTGGTCAAGGGTCTGTTTCTCCTTCATAGACCTCTGCCTTTCCTAGCATAATGTATTTCTCCAAATAATTTCCTTTCTTAGCAGCATGTCCAAAGTATGTGAGCAAAGCTTTATCATCTTAACCTTCAAGGAACACGCTGGCTGCACTTTCATCAAGATTTATTTGTTTGTTCTTTTGGCAGTCCATGAGATGTTCAGTGCTCTTATTTAACACCACAGATCAAAGGCATCAATTCTTCTGATATCATCCTTATTTACTGTCCAGTCCTCAAATGCATAGCAAGTGACTGGAAAAACCATGGCCTTAGTCAAATGCACCTTAGGCCTCAAACTGACATCATGAATCTTCAATAATTTGGACAGGTCCCTAACTGCAGACTCTTTAACATTTCCTGATTTTCTAACTGCTGGAACCAAGGACATTGACTGTAGATACAAGTAAGATGACGTTATAGACAGTTTCCATCTTTTCTCCATCTATCATGATGCTGTTTATCTGTCCAGTGGTAACAATCTTTGTTATTTATCTTGATTTTGAGATTCAATCCATATTTAAGGCCATATTCTTTGATCTTCTGCAAAAAGTGTTTCAACTCTTCCTCACTTTCAAAGCAAAGTTGAGGCATCTGTATAATGTAGGTTATTGTTGAATCTTTCTCAGATCTTGATACAACATTCTTCTTTATAGAGTCCAGTTACTCAAATAATTTGTTCAGCTTACAAATTGCATAGATATGGAGGTAGAATTCAGCCCTGACACAACTCCCTTCTTAACTTTAGAACATGTAATTTTCTTTTGCTCTTTTCACACAACAACCTCTTGGTGTAGTTATATGTTTTGCATGAAGACAATTAAGTGTTCTGGGATTCTCGTTCTTCTCAATGTTAGCCATAACTTTTTTAAGGTTCACAAAGTCAAATACCTTTACATAGTCAATGAAGCATAAGTAGAAATTCTCTGTTATTCTTTTCTTTCAGCCATAATCCAACTGACATCATCAGTGATATCCCTTGTGCCATAGCCTCTTCAAATCTTCCTTAAACTTCTGGCAATTCCCTGTCTATGTACTGTTTTAGTAATTTTTGAATGATCTTCAACAGTATTTCTTGCATGTAATATTATTGATATTATTGAATATTTTCCACCTTCAGTTGGATCACCTATTTTGATAAGGTTAGCAAATATAAACCTCTTCATATCTCTCAGCCAGTAAGCTGTTTTCTAAATTTCCTGGCACAGACTGGTGAATGCGTCCAAGGCTGCATTTGTTAATTGAAACAAGACACTCGGTATCCCATTGAATATTGGGTCCTTACTTTTTGTCAGTATTCTCAATGCTTTTTCCGCTTCCTTCTTCATGACCTTTGGCTCCTGCTCATCTGGAACTTCCTGAAACTTTTCAGTGTCAATCAGTTCTTTTTGGTAGTGATTCTGTGTATTCCTTCCATCTTCTTTTGATGCTTCTGTGTGATTCAATTTATTTCCCATGGAAACATTCAATATTTTGATTGAAGGCTTTAAATTTGTTTGTCAGTTCTCTCGGCTTGAGAAATGCAGAGTGAGTTCTTCCCTTTTTTCTCTAATTATAGCCTCTGCACAATCCAATATAATTTTTGCTTTATCTCCTTGAGACACCTTTTGAAATCTTCTGTTCAGCTCTTCAGCATGTTTTCCCTTTGTTTTGGCTTCTCAACATTTTAGTGAAATTTTTCAGAGAATCTTCTGACATTCATTTCAGGTTTTTTTTTCTTTCTCCTCTATCTTTTCTATCTTTGTAATGACAAATCCCAGTTGTATCCTGGGAGCTTCTTGTTTAAAATAAATTAGGACCTGGTAGTTGGGTCTTTGTGATTAAACTTGCTTGGCCTTGGGGCCCTTGGGATTGTGTGATGACTGATTTGCTATTATAGTTACAAGGCAAATGGTCAACTTGTTGTATTGGGAAAACATTATTCATATTTGTACAGCACATGTCTCTGCTTGCTGTACTGAGAAAAATCACGGGTTTATATGATACTGAAAGCTTTACCACTATTGTGTTAAATGCCACAAAGTTTATTTTTGGTGGACAGGTTTTAGTAGAGGTCCCAGATTAAGGCAAACAAGAAAGCAGAATTGGCCATCTACTTCATAAATAACAGACCTCTTAAAACTCTTACAGAATGTTGATATTGATAACAATAGTGATAGAACCCAGATTGGAAGTCAGTGAAAATAAGGAAATAAAATGGTAAGCATTCATTAATAAGGGAAACATTGAATGCATGTAGCTTAAATGTTGGCATTCTTGGCATTAGTGAGATGAGATGGACTAGCTTTGGCCACTTTTAATCAAATAATCATCACATAGTATACTGTGCTGTGAAGGAAAAACAGAGGAATGGTGTTGCATTCATATTAAAAAAGTCAATTTCAAGTTCTATTCTGAAACACTATGTTATGAGTGATAGAAAATTACCTATATTCATACAAGGAACACTTGCTAATATTACTAGTCAAATATATGCTCCTATATTTAGAGGCAAAGAGGAAGAAACTGAGACTTTTTACCAAATCTTGCAGGCAGAAATTGACCGATTAGGTGATAAAGAAGCATTAATAATAATTGATGAGTAGAATAAAAAAGTTGGAACTATTGAAAAAGGAATATAAATTAGAAAATATGAGCTTGATGATAGAAATGAGGCTGGGAAGAGAATGATCAGATTTTGTATTTTCAATGCCCTGTTTATTGAAAAATGTTGTTTGATTGCCATGGAATCAAGCACAACTCATATAATGACCCTATGAAGAAAATGCCTAAGGTCTTTCTAGAACTATCGTCATTTCTCCAAGTTCATAGAGTTTCCAGAGGTATGTGTTTTAGGAAGTGGATGCCATTCCTGCTTGCAAACGTGTCAAACACTGTCCACCATGAGCAAATTGCATTTGACCCCCCCCCCCCATGGCACAAGGTTCAGCATCACAGCTAACTCAGATTACCTCAGTGCAGCAAACTGACAGAGGAGTGCTATGAAATTTAGAAGAATGTTCTTTCAAAATAAAAA
>NW_006399897.1:2289955-2293716 GCF_000299155.1 Elephantulus edwardii | reverse complement strand
GAGAGAGAGAGAGAGAGAGAGATGATATATAGATACGTAAACAAAAGGCCTGAGGCCTTTCTACAATTATTGTCATTTCTCCAAGTTCATAGAGTTTCCAGGCATGTGATTTAGGAAGTGGATGCTACTCCTGCTTCCAAAATCAATCTGGGAGCTCCATCACATACTGCTCAATAACAGTTATGGTATTTGACACATCTATCACCCAGTTGTTCCATTATGGCATTTGAGACCCTAGTGGCAAAAGATTCAGTGTCATAGCAAACCCAGATTACCTCAACACAGTAAATTGACCAGAGTGCCATATGACTTAGAAGAATATTCCTCCAGAATATAGTAATAAGGGATTAAAACACTAATCGAGAGTTTACCCATGGACCTCACCTGATGAATCAGATTCACCAGAGGAATGTGATTTATTACATCTGTGGATGGAATTGTTGGAGAAGCTTAATATCAGCAAATATACTAAATTAGAGGGGGATTGTTAATTAGACCATGAATTGTTCATAAATAAGACCATTGATTACTGATGTGCAAGTTCAAGTTGAGGCCAAAGAATATGAAAATAAGTCCATGAGAACCAAAACATGATCTTGAATCAATTCTATCTGAATTTCAATGTCATTTTAAGAATAAGTTTGAAGTACTGAACACCAGTGATCCAAGAATGGATAAATTGTGGAATGATATCAATAATATTATCCATGAAGAGAGGAATACATCTAGAAGTTTATAATTATCTCTGTGAAGAATCAGAGAAGGTGGGGTAAAAGGATGAGAAAAAGAAGCTACATTAAAAAGGATGAGGACAAGGAAGTACATACCAAAAACAAAAGTATCAGCACATGCCAGGAGCTGATTGTGGAACAGACCACCAACTACTCATATGCAAGTTCAAGCTGAAGCTCAGGAAAATTAAACCAAATCCATGAAATATGACCTTCAGTCTATCCCACCTGAGTTTCAGAACGATATCAGGAACAGGTTTGAGGTCTTGAACACTTATGAGAGAAGACCAGATGAGCTGTGGGAGGATATCAAGGTTATCATCCAGGAAGAGTGCAAATGGTCATTACAAAGACAGAGGCGGAAGAAATGACCAAAATGGATGTCAGAAGAAACTCTGAAGATTGCACTGGAGCGCAGAGAAGCCAAAGCAAAAGGAACAATTCAAGATACTAAAGAGCTGAATAGAAGATTCCAAAAGGCACCATGGGAAGACAAAGTAAAATATTACAATGAAATGTGCAAGGAGCTGGAGTCAGAAAATCAAAAGGGCTGAACTCACTCAGCATTTATTAAGCTCAGGAAACTGAAGAACAAATTCAAACCTCGAGTTTCTATAATCAAGGATGCTTTAGGCAGAATATTAAATGACCCAGGAAGTATTAAAAGAAGATGGAAAGAATATACAGAGTCCTATATCAAAAGGAATTGGCAGAAACAGAAGAATTACATGAAACAACATGTGAGTAAGAGCCTATGGTGATGAAGGAAGACGTTCAAGCGGCTTTGAAGGAAATAGCAAAAATTAAGGCCCCAGGAATAGATGGTATATCAACTGAAGTATTTCAACTAACAGATGCTGCCCTGGATATGCTCACCAAATTGTGCTAAGAAATCTGGAGAACAACCACTTGTCCAACTGACTGGAAGAGATTGTATTTGTTCCCATTAAAAACAAACCAAAAAAATTTGACCCAACAGAGTGTGGAAACTAAAGAACAATCTCATTGATTTCACATGCAAGCAAGATTCTACTGTAGATTATCCAAAAACTGGAACAGCACATCAGCAGAGAACTGCCTGAAGTCCAGGATGGATTTAGAAGCGGTCGTGGTACTAGGGGTATTGTAGCTAACGTGAGATTGGATCTTAGCTGAAAGCAGCGAATACCAGAGGAATGTATGTCTGTGTTTCATTGACTATGCAAAGGTATTTGACTGTGTGGATCATAACAAACTGTGGCTGACTCTGAGAAGAATGGGAATCCCAGAACACTTGATTGTGCTAATGAGAAACTTATACTGGGACCACAAGGAATTTATCAGAACAGAGGCTGGGTTCTATGAGGAATGTGTGGCATCAGGATTGGTGGAAGGTCCATCAACAATCTGAGTTATGCAGATGAAGCAATCCTGCTTGCTGAAACTGAGGAGGACCTGAAATTTTTGCTGCAGAGGGTCAAGGACTGCAGCCTTCAATATGGATTGAGGGTTAATATCAAGAAGACAAATATTCTCACCACTGGACCAATTAGCAGCATCTGGATAGATGGTGAAGAGAGTGAGGTTGTTCACAGCTTTGGTTTGCTTGGCTCCATAGTCTACACTTTTGGCACCAGAAGCCAGGAAGTTAAAAGATGTATTACGATGGGAAAGCCTGTTGTTAGGGACCTCTCCAAAGTACTGAAGACAAATGGTATCTCTCTGGAAACTAAGGTGCGTCTGATACAGTCCATGATCTTTGCAATCACTTGTTATCCATCAGAGAGTTGGACAATGACTAGGGAGGATAAAAGGAGAATTGATACCTTTGAATGGTGGGGCTGGAGAAGAGTATTGAATGTACCATGGAATGTTAAGAAAACAAACACGTTGATCCTGAAGAGGGATAAGCCAAGCTTTTCCATGGAGGCAAGAATTCTGAAGCTTTGTCTGACATATTTTGGACATGTTGTATGGAGGGACCAGTCCTTGGAGAGGGACATCATGCTTGGGAGAGTGAAGGGACAGCGCAAGAGGGGAAGGCCCTCTCTGAGGTGGATTGAGTCAGCGACTGGGGTAATTTTGGTGGGTGTGTCTTAGATAGTGTGATTGGCACAGGACAGAGCAAGGGTTAGGGCTATTTTTCATAGGGTTGCTGTGCATCACAAGCAACTCGACAGCACATAACAACAACAATAAGCACAGGAAGGATAGAATAATCTCTTTCTGTTCTACTCTTGTCCATCTCAGTACAACAAAGGGGCATATGGAAAGGAACCATGTTTGTAGTTTTAATCAGTTGCGATTGTCCTTTGTACTGTGAGGATATCCACTCTGACTCTGAGATAAACATGATAGATATTCATAGCAGGTCTCCCTAAGAGAACTAATTATTGTTTTCTTGCTTTACAGGCAATAATTGCGTAGAAGGAGACTTCAACACCTTTGGGTTGGCAGTGCAATGCCTTACCACTACGCCACCAGAGCTCCCTAATAAAATATTAAAGGAGTCTTTCCCTTTTCTTATCCTGCACAGTGGAAGGTTAAGTGAAAGGAACCCTCACACATACAAAGAGAGAAAGAGAACTAATGATTTTTCTGTGCAATGGAAAACATCTCTGTATCTGGCACCAAATGTGTATAGATTCTCTGTCTGGAGATAGTCAGAAACACTAAAATCTTACTCTGGCCAGAATTACAATCTTTACAAAGAGGGAGGACTAAGAGGGTGACTAAAAGTGAGGTCAACGCTTGCCTGAGAACAATTTCATCCATGTGCATTTTCAGGTCACTTTGTACGTCTTCTTATTGGTTTAGAAACCACTGAGAGACAGAATCCTTGATCTAGTTGAAATCAGAGTCCTCACAGTGCAGAGGAGTGAACAGTAACTGAAGGGTGAAGGTTGTGCCTTTTGTGCTGATTGAATGTTGTGTGTTTTATGAGTTTTCTGGAGCTTCCTGACTAAATCAAGTCTGGAAGCAGGAGCGGCATCCACTTCCAAAATGGCTTGCCTCTGGAAACTCTATGTACGAACAGTGCTCAGGCTGTTC
>NW_006399897.1:2287117-2289165 GCF_000299155.1 Elephantulus edwardii | reverse complement strand
AAATGGCTTGCCTCTGGAAACTCTATGTACAAACCATGCTCAGGCTGTTCTATGACTCGACGGCATTAAACAACAACAACAACACCAAAAACTGAAACCTCAATCTTCGATAAACCAGAAATCTCAAAGAAATGATGACAGAGGTATAAGCAAGCAATGTCTCCTGGCTATATCATATAAGAGTGTGATTTGTAAAACCAGGTAAAATTGTAATGTTTCAATTATAATAATGCCAAAAAGAAAAAGATAACTAGGCATGTGTGCATGAATGTGCTCACAGACACACACAACCTGAATATGGCAGTCCATGCAAAGGAATAAAACACAGGGAAAGAAAGCTCTTGGGGAAACCTGTGTTGGGAATAGATTAAAGAATATACTATGACACTATTAAACAAGTTAAAAAATATAGGAAAACACAAACACAAATAACTAAAATATCAGGAAATCCATGAACAAGATGAAAATCTATATATTCAGAATATATTTTCTGAATATTACATATATATGTTCTGAATATATATTCTGAATATATTTTCTGAATATAACATGTATATTCTGCATATAATGTATTTCCTGAATATTACATATATTGTTATCATCATTATTGTTGTGTACTGTAAAGTCAGAACCAAGCCATAGCTGACCCCCCAGTCGGTTTTAAGTGGCAGTTACTCACACAGGAGAAGATTGCCCATCCTTCTCCTGTGGAGCAGCTGGTGGATTCAAACTGTATGCCTTCAGAATTGCAACACATTTTTTCACCACTAGGTCACTAGATCTCCCTATATATATGTTTTTCTTCTATATACCATCGAGTCAAATCAATGCATAGCTGGCCCCTGGGGGCGGGGGTTCAGAGGCAGTTAATTGCAGGGGAGGAGATTTCCTATCCTTCTCCAAATATACATTAGATATTGTATTTATATAACAATAAATATTTTATTACAAATATGAATTAGTATAACTCTATATAATTTATAATATAGCTCTTTTGACCTAGTAGCAAGAAACTTTTTTGCAATCCTGAAGGCATGTGGTTCGAGGCTACCGGTTGCTACACAGGAGAAGGATGAGCAATCTCCTCACATGTGATTAATTCCCTCTTAAAACTTACCAAGCGTCAGCTATGGTTAGGTTCTGACTCTATAGAACACAACAAGAACACACAACAATATATAATTATACACTACATGCTACATAAATTATATATAGCAATATATAATTCATATTTTTCTTATAATTATAGATTAATGTTTTGTAGATGTTTTATTAAGCGTTATTGGATCAACTACAACTCATAGCGACAAGATGAATGACAGATCTAATATTTGCCCTATCCTGTGCCATCCTCATAATTTCTGACACACTTGAGCCCATTGTTTTAGTCACTGTGTCAATCTCTTGTTGAAGATCTTCTTTTCTTTCACTGTCTCTCTATATTAAGTCTTTCTTCAAGGAATAGCCTCTCCTAACAACATGCCCAAACTATGTGAGTAGCTTTGTCATCTTTACACAACGGGTGTTCTGACTACACTTTTCTCCAAGACATATCTTTCAGGTTGTACTTTCCCGAGTATGTATCTGTTTGTTCCTTTGGCAGTTCGTTGGATATTCACTAACCTTCCTCAGTACCAAAGCTCAAAAGCATTTGTTTTTCTGTAATCCTTATTCACTATCTAGCTCTCATATACATCACAAGTGACTGAAAGGACCACGATCTGAACAAAGAATGTTTTCGTTTTCATACCGACATTATTGCTCTTCCATTATTTGGAAAGATCCCTGACTGCAAATTTACCCAAAGCAATATGTCTCCTGACCTCCTGACTGCTAGTTCCAAGGGTGTTGATTTTGGGTCTAAGTAAGATGAAATCATTGACAATTTCATTTTTTCCTTCTACCTATCATGAAAAAAAATCTTCCAGAGAATACCACTTCAGATATACGCACCAACAACCAGAGCCAAAGAAGAATAGATGATTTCTACCAACTTTTACAGTCGGAGATAGATCGAACATGCAATCAAGATGCATTGAAAATAATGG
>NW_006399897.1:2284023-2284797 GCF_000299155.1 Elephantulus edwardii | reverse complement strand
TGAGTCGGAAACGACTCGACGGCACATAACAACAACAACACCTACCATGAAGTTGCTTATCAGTCCCTTGGTGAGGACTTTTATCTTCTTGATTTGAGATTCAACTCATATTGAAGGCTAAAGTCCTTGACATGAAGCTAGCAGAAGTTTTTAAGTGTTAGCTGTCATTAATTTGACCACTAACTAAGGGTATCTCCATGCACATCTGAGTCAAACCTTGCCCATTTCTGCATAACTCCCATGATTACTTGCTAACTGTACTATTTGTGCTTCATAGGGTTTTCAATAGCTAATTTTTAGTAGTGGATCAACAGGCCTTTTTTTCTTAGTCTGCCTTTCTCTAGAAGCTCTTTTGAAACCTGTTTGTCATCACAGCAACCACAAGCTTCCATTAATAAAGCAACAGTATGTATCCATAAGATCCTTTAGTAGAGAACCAAACCCTGGGTTTCCACTTAGTAGGATAGAATTCTAACACTTTACTATTGTCGTTGTTCTTATTGTGTACTATAGAGTGAAAACCAACCCATAACTGACCCTCTGACAGATTTTCAGGGACAGTTAGTCACATGGGAGAAGACTGTCCATCCTTTTCTCTTGGAGCAGCTCATGAGCTTGAACCTTTGGATTACAGTGCAGCTTCTTGCCAGTGGGCCACCAGAGCTCCCACTATTCTTATTAAACTAATAGCTATACCTTTACTTTCTTTTGTATTATAATTTAATTACTTAATGATGACTTGGAAGATTATAATCATCAGTAGAAAATTCTAAT
>NW_006399897.1:2283349-2283923 GCF_000299155.1 Elephantulus edwardii | reverse complement strand
ATTCTGCTGTAAAATATACAAGGTTGTTACTTATGCAGAGAAAATTAAACAAGTAATCAATGGGGTAGATATAATATAGCTTTTCACTTAAGAAAGTTTGATTCCTAAGATTATACCATTATGAAAAAGTCAGAATTATGTGAAAATAAAGGATGATTACATCATCTCACAAATGGAAAATAATTACATCATTACATAACAGAGAATCACAGGGCAAATATGCTGACCTATAACCTTAACAATCATGGGTAGTCTTAATTTGACTTCACATCACTAATCTTAATGCTATTTTAAATCACTATGATTGTTACTGATAAACATTGTACATTATTAATGCAGAAAACAGAGGGTAGAATTTTTACACTTGTTATAAATGAAAAAAGTGAGTAGTGAGGTAGTTGACAAATGAAAAAAATGTGTTTTGTAGCTTTTCCAGATTCTTACTACTTACAAAGGAACACTGCATTTTTCAGTCCTTTAAAAGTGTGTGGAAATATGTGGCTAATCTCAGTCTTAGAATGTGGGTGGAAGTGATATCTCACATTTTCTTTGTTCCTTCCATGTTCTGCCTTTA
>NW_006399897.1:2277880-2283249 GCF_000299155.1 Elephantulus edwardii | reverse complement strand
ACACACACAGAAACAAAACACAGAAAAACTTCATTTAAATCAAGTATGTCAACCAAAATACTGTGCACATATTTTTCTACCAGCCTTAAAAAATCATTGAACCTAAGTGAGAAATTAATTTTATTTGGGGGCACTTTCGGATTTAAGGTTAATGTATTACTGTAATGCAACTTGCCTAACATGATAAATAAAAACTCAAAATAATCATAAAGTGTAGACAAGTTGAGACTAAGTATTGACTTTAAGAAAACTTTCACGACAAAAAGGAATTTGTCATGCACTTTGAGAAAGAAATTGCCAGTCATCAACTGGCTTTCAAATATTCTAAATACATATTTCAGACTGTCTATTCCGAGTATTGTTCATATATTTTATAAAGCCTGCCATAACCTTCCTTATATTTAAAAATAAAAATGCCTCAAAATAAGATTCTACCTTCCTAAAAACCTTTCTTGAACTCCCCATAGTATTGAGATTTTTTAAGACTAACATCATATGCAATAGTTAAGGGATTTATTTCATTTGTTTTGAAATTTTAGTTGCCTACAAAATTTTCTCCCTGTCTGCTTTGTGATTTTCTTGTGATTAAAGATCTTATCCTTTCCTATGTCTATGCTCAATGTCACTTAAGAAAACATTTGCACACCACCATTTCATCATTTATTTACAAACATAAATGTGTACTATCTATGAGTTAAGCACTGTAATGGACTTGGGATCAATACATGTGTGTCTAATTGAATTAGTCATTGTTAGAGAAATAGAAAAAGGCATCATAGAGTGAGGGAAAACATAATAAGTATAGGATTGGCATTGAACAAGGACAAGGCAATCCTTTTATTTCTACAGGGGAAATAAAATATATTTATAAATGTAATGGGTAGTAAATCTATAGAGTTATGGTGCAGCATATTAGTAGAAAGCTTTAGATTCTATGCTAAGTAGAATTGATTAAGTGGTGAAGAAACCATTAGACTAAACAAATCCAGCATTTGCTAATTAGAACAGGAATAGAAATAAGTACATAAAACAAGTAATTTGAGTCTAATTTGGTTGTAGAGAGCACAAAATAATAATTACTGGGAGTGATGTAGTTTGTGATTGATTGCTAACCTAACTTTTGGTGTTCAAGTCCAACCATGACTAATCAAAGAGGCAAGGCCTTGAGTTTTGTTTCTGTAAAGAATATGGCCAAGAAAAATCTTATGGATCAGTGTCAGTTACCCATTAACAAAACAATAAGTAAAATATAACTAGCCTGAAGTCATAGTTTCTTTGTTAAGAGTGCTAAACATCATCTATTTTGTACATATATATAAAAAAGTTACTTGCCATTGAATTGGAAATGACTCATATCTGACCCTCCAGTAATTTTCTAAGGCTATATACGTAACATCGGAGGAGATTGTTAATCTGGCCCCTCAAAGCCCCTGGAGAATTCAAATCACCAGAAAGACACAGTTTTGGGAGTGGTAGTACAACTTCCTATGGACTAGAACACCAGATCTCCCATGTAAATTTAAATGTATGTATACAAGTAAGCTGGTCAAATTATTTGAGAAGCTGGACTCTATGTAGAAGAATGTGATGTCAGGATCAGAGAGAGACTCATTATTAATCTGTTTTATGCAGACAACACAACCTTGCTTGCTGAGATTGAAGTGGACTTGAAACACTTGTTATGGAAGACCAAGAAATGCAGCCTTCAATATCTAGGGGGAATACATTCTTGCCATTGAAATGATAGCAGTATAGCAAAAGGAGAAAAGATTTAAACTGTCAAGAACTTGACCTTACTTAAATCCACAATTAACACCCTTGCCACCAGCAGTCAGAAAATAAGGAGATGTATTGTACTGGGAAAGTCTGGGGTTAAGGATTTTCCAAATTATTGAAGAATAATGATATCATTAAGGTGTTTCTGATTTAGGCCATGATATTTCTGACACCTTGTTATACATCTGGGAGCTGGACAGTGAACAAAGATGACAGAAGAGTTGATGCCTTTAGGCTGTGGTGTTGGGAAAGGCATTGAACATTCCTTGGGTGGCCAAACGAATGAACAGATGTCTTGGAGAGGGAGCAGCCAGTGTGCTTTTTTGGAGGCCAAAAAGCTTCACCTCACATACTTTGGGCATGTTGCTAGGAAGGGCTCTTCCTTGGAGAGAGACATGATGCTTAGAATGGTGAAAGATCAGCAAAAGAGAGGAAGACTCTCAGCCAAGTGGATTGACATGGTGACTACCACTATGGCCTCTCATGTGTCAAGAAATGTACAGATGACACAGGATAAGACAGGATTCAGATTTGTTGTTCGTAGGGTCCGTATGAGTTGTACTCGTCTGACCATAACAACAACATGCAAGTATGTGTCATTTAATTTCAGTTCAGATAATGTCTGACTGTATACACATTTTATGGTCTTCTAAGGAGTATTTTTTAAAGGCAAAACAGCTTTCCTTTTGGTACACACATGTGAAGCAAAGGACATGACCCTTGGGTTTTATGTGGCACATAACTAGGTAGTGGTGGTGAAGACTGTAGGGGCCATGCAGTTCTCTCTGCTCAGGTGGGAAAAACAGCAGGAGGTGAGGTGGTGCTCTAATCCTTCCTTTTTCTCACTCTCCTCCAGCCACTGTTCTCTGAACTAGTGCTGCTACCACTGCTTATCCCTCTGGCCTCTACTGGAAACTGAAACAACAGCAAGAGCAGTAACAGCAATGAGGATAGTGAGCTCTCATAAGGTGGTTTTAGTACTGTGTTTGCACCATGTCCAAATCATACATTGGCCTTTTACACAATTTGAACAAGTATATAGATACACACACTCAATCACAAGCAAATATACGTACACACACATTCCTAGTTTCACAGATTTAACCAAAATGATATCTCCCTGGGCTAAAGAATACTGACATTAAAAACAAATCAATATCCCATGCATTACAGTGATGTACACCCCAGTGGACTGCAAGGAAAATCCCTGGCTCTGCATCTGATTGCTGTGAATTGCTGGGGATTCCACCTAACACCCTGCTATGACCCTCTGCAGGTATGCTTGGCTGCCTTAGTTTGGGTACATTTCACATCAAATGGCTTTTGGCAGTCCAAGTGGCTTCATAAAGAAACATAATACCTTCGTTGTAAAGATTTCCTTCATTTACACTTGTACTGTCTATTTTCAGATTCAAACCTACCTGTTGTTTCCACTGACTGGTAAGTGGGATTTTAATTGAATATACCAATGACACACCCATTGTGGGGGGGGGGGAGAAACAAACCAAGATAATGCTTTTAAAGGAAATGTGGACCTACACAAATTTAAACATTAATAAGCATTTAATATCCATTTGATAGTGTTCTAGAAATTAATTTCTATTATGCAAAAGGATGATGTAAAATAGTCATTTGATTTTTGTATAGAACTCAAAGAAAAAATGTAATGTTCAGAAGTCAATCAAAACTATTTTCATGAAGCCTCATCAAGTTTTTGACTCAATGAAAAATAAAGAACTTGGCTGTCCCGCACTACCAATTTACAGAGAAGTCCTAAAACTGAATGATGCTATATAGTGATTATAGATTTTAAATAGGCAAATGAGTATGTCCCATTTTAATGTGCCTTGTGATCAAGAGCTCCATGTAGGCCATTCAGTAGCAATTAACAAGCAGTAAGTTCTATAGGACACACCACCCTTCCTTCAGAGACATTAGAACTAAACTTAAGAGACACTTATCACAGCATAAGAAAGTGTCAGCAGCTGACATGTTTGAAATCACAGAAGCCAAGAAAACTTCAGATACAAGCTGTCAGATCAAGGGTTGGACAATGGAAGATAAACGCTGAAGGGATTCAGTAGAAGTGAAGGGGTATCCTGGTGGAGGGTGGAGCTGGGAAATAAGTGGGTCAAGACACTGGGCCAAGGGCAGGGACATCACTGTAACTAATGGTTAACTCCACAGTGAGGAATTTATCTTTCACTGTTCTATCAATTGCTTGTCTGTCAGATACTCCTCTAAATCTGAACATTCAGATTAACACAGACTAGGAAGAAGGATTGGCCATCCATCTCTGAAATAGCAGGCCTCTGAAAACCCTATGTACAACAGACCACACGTAGACTAACAGAGAGGGCAACTGAGGTAGAACTTTCAACTAGGGAAATACAAAGGAAAGGAAGCAGTTGTAAACAGACACTAGTGATTGGAATATGGAATGTGAGAACCATGAATGTAGGAAAATTAGATATTGTTAAGAAAGAAATGGAACACATAAATATTGACATACTAGGCATTGAAGAGATGAGATGGACCAGCATGGGGCATTCTGAGTCAGATGATCATATGGTATATTACTCTGGAGATGAAAAGGTGAGGAAAAAAATGGAGTTGCATTCATAGTTAAAAAGTAATGTCTAGATCAGTCTTGAAGTACAACATTGTGAGTGACAGGATAATATCCATACGCTTACAAGGAAGTCAGTGAATACCACTATCATTCAGATATATGCACCAACAACCAGAGCCAAAGAAGAAGAAATAGATGTTTTTAACCAACTTTTACAGTCAAAGATCAAGAGAACATGCAACCAAGATGCACTGAGAATAAAGGGTGACTGGAATGCAAAAGTTGGGAACAGAGAAGAAGTATCAATAGTTGGAAAATATGGACTTGGTGACAGAAATGAAGCTGGAGGTAGAATGACTGAATTTTGCACAATCAATGACTTATTCATTGCAAATATGTTTTATAAGAAACATAAACACAGGTTATACACATGGATTTCACCTGATGGGATGCATAAAAATCAGATTGATTACATCTGTGGAAAGAACGGTTAGAGAAGCTCAATATCAGCTGTGAGAACTAGCCCAGGAGCTAATTGAGGAACAGACTATCAGCTACTCATATGCAAGTTCAAGCTGAAGCTGAGGAAAATTAAACTGAATCCATGGGAACCAAAATATGACTTTGAGTTCATCCCACCTGAATTTCAGAACCATCTCAGGAACAGGTTTGGGGCCTTGAACACTAATGAGCGAAGACCTAATGAGTTGTAGGAGGATGTCAAATGTAACGCCCAGAAAGAGTGCAAACGGTCATTACAAAGAGGAGGAAGGAAACACCAAAGGGATGTGAGAAGAAACTCTGAAGAATGCACTGGAGCGTAGAGAAGCCAAAGCACAAGGAATAATTCAAGATACTAAAGAGCTGAACAGAAGATTCCAAAAGGAAGCAGAGAATAACAAAGAAAAATATTATAATGAAATGTACAAGGAGCTGGAGTCAGAAAATCAAAAGGGCCGAACTCGTTCAGCATTTCTTAAGCTCAAGGAACTGAAGAACAAATTCATACCTTGACCTGCTA
>NW_006399897.1:2273274-2275124 GCF_000299155.1 Elephantulus edwardii | reverse complement strand
TGCTTGGCTTCATGGTCAACTGTCTTGGCTCCAGTAGCCAGGAAATAAAAAAACGTATTGCGATGGGAAAATCTGCTGTTAGGGACCTCTTCAGGGTACTGAAGAGCAATGGTGTAACTGGAGATTAAGGTGCATCTGACACAGGCCATGGTCTTTATAATCACTTGTTATGCATCAGAGAGTTGGACAATGACTAGGGAGGATAGAAAGAGCATTGATGCCTTTGAGCTGTGGTGCTGGAGAAGAGTACTGAATGTACCATGGACTGCCAGGAAAGCAAACAAATTCATCCTTCTGAGGGTTAAACCAGGCTTCTCCTTGGAGACTACAATTCTGGGGCTTCGTCTGACATAATTTTTACATGTTGTAAGGAGGGACCTCTCTTTGGAGAAGGGCATCATGTTTGGGAGGGTAGAGGGGTGGCATAGAGGGGAAGACCCTCTATGAGCTGGATTGATTCAGTGACTGGTGTAATCAGGATGCTTGTGTCAGAGGCAGTGCGGTTGGCACAGGATAGAGCAGGGTTTAGGGCTGCTGTAAATTGGGTTGCTATGAATCTTAAGTGACTCGATGGCACCTAACAACAAGAAATTTAACTTGAAATTAGTTATCTATTTCTTTTTTCTAAGGAAACCAAAGTAAGTATTTATTTGTGAGCAACATACTCTTAATGTAAACAAGAGAAGAAATTGCATCACAGATGGTAAAGAAGAGTACATTCACATAATGTGACTTGCCCGAGAAACATAAGACAGTGAATGAAACTTTCTCCATTTTCTCCACTGAGATATGCCAGTTGGAGCACTTGTAGTTTTATAGCATACATTTGCATTTAAAATTGACAATTTGCCACATGACATATGTACTTCTTGCCCAAAGTCTTCTGTCTAAAACACATCATTTTTTTAGCTCAGCACAACGGAAGACCAATGACATCATTATCTGTAGAGATTCCAGAATGTTCACCAATCTGTTGTCATTATTATTCTTTAAGCAATGTTCAACATAATTCCCCATGCCAGCTTGTAAAAGCCAAATAACTATTCCTCTCAGTCCTTCAATATAGCCTTTAAGTTAACTTTATGTTATGTTTATATAGTAGACCTGTGGCAACTTGGAGATTGTTTTCAACAAACTTGTGTATTTTTGAGTCAATTCTGGCTCACAGTAATTCTCCCAGACAGAGGAGGGCACAGCAGGGTTTCTGAGGCGGTAATCTCTACGGAAGTGCATGATCAAGTTTCTCCTGCTGAGCATCTGTAGATTCAAACCATAAACATTTTGGTTAGTCTCCAAGCTCTTAACCACCATACTGTCAGAACATCTTATTTTTAATAGTAGGTGATTTTTTCTTCTTGTTTTTCAGAAATCCTAGGACACTGATGTTGTTCAGACAGTTCTGCACCTCTTACATTATTGATTTAAATACCGAACCATATAAACATGCATAAACCATAAGAGAGGTTTTAAAAATATTTTAAGGATTTTTTTAATAGTTTAATAGCCATTCCTTTTCATTATTATAGGATAGGGAATAGTTACTGAGTATGCATATTCACAGGTCTAGCATCCTCTAAGTAAATCTTGTCACTTGCTTTCCTTTTCTAAGATGAGATGACAATTATTTTTCATTATTATGGTACAATATTTTAGTTACTGCTGTTATTGCTGTTTCATATGCCATCGATTTGAGTAGTACTCACAGTGACTCTATGAACTACAGACCTTACTACTAGGCCACCAGAACTCCGTTTAGTTCTCTGGGAGCTGGGCAATATCACAATCATTCTATATAATTTATTTTTTTTTCTTTCAAGACAGACTTTTTTTTCCTTTTTTTCTTTTTTCTA
>NW_006399897.1:2246516-2271269 GCF_000299155.1 Elephantulus edwardii | reverse complement strand
AGATAAAGGTAAATAATCCAATAGAAAAATGGGCACAGGATATGAACAGGCACTTCACCGAAGACGACATTCAGATGGCGAACAAGCACATGAAGAAATGCTCTATATACTTTCTAAATATAAAGATTTAAAGACAAAAGGTGTTGCAACTGCAAAAGCAGGCATGGTCATGATGAGACACACACATTAAAGTAAGGCCACAATAGTGGAATTCCCTATGTCTTAGTCATAGTTCTTTTCCAGTTGTACCATTCAGTTCTTTCTTACTTCTGATTTTACCTTTCACAATAGATTTTTTGTGCTTTAATTTGTCCAAAGTATGTAGCTGATCCCTTGCCTATCTCTGTAAATTAGTCCACAATTTCATTTTCTATCCTATTCTTGACTATTCTGCTTACTACTTAACAATCATACTTGATATTTTTTTTCTTCCTTACAACAGTTAGAGAGAGGTGTGGGCGTGGATGGACATCTACCCTTTTAGGGAAAAAAAATCTTTACAAAGAACAATTTGGAGCCTCTGGCAGAGAATTTTATGCTATAATCTCAGGTTTAATATTGATGAGCATTAGTATTTGGTTTTGCTTTTTTTAAAAAAAAGTGCAAAAAGTATTCAATGTTTCTAACTTTGAAGGAACTAAACTGAATTTCTGATTTCAGAATTCTGTTATTTATCAGTTGTGTACATAATCATATAGATTCAATTGTTGTGTTTTAAAAAGATCTTTATGGAGTGTCTTTGATGTGGGAATTTTTGGGGATAAAAATTCAAGTCTGATGAACTCCAACATGCAAAGGCTATTTGGCCATATACCCTAATTTAAAACAATGAGCATGAAACCTTAAGATATTAGCTGTGAGCACAAAAGAAATTATTAAATTGTAAAGGAACTATGTGGTTTTCTTAACAATATTTAGAGTCAAAAAGAATTATAATGAATATTAAGGGTGACATGCATTTACCACCAGAGTTCACATTAGTAGGAAAAAAAACCAGGAATGGTTGGACTTTTAATGACATCACTATTGAGATGAATGATGGCTAATAAAAGAGCTTCTCAAAGTTTGTTTGAAAAGAAAAAAAAAGTATATTTGAACAATCCTTAGGTTGGTACCAAGCTAAAAGATTGCACATGGAAAACTTTCTTGATTTATAAAGTGTCAGCACAGTGACTTAATCTATGTTTTCTGTATGATAGGCATCTTGAGTATCTGACATACTTTGGACATGCTGGAATGAGGGACCAGTCCTTGGAGAGGGACATCATGTTTGGGAGAGTGGAGTGTCAACACAGGAGAGGAAACCCTCGATGAGATGGATTGATTCAGTGATTGGGGTGGCGGGATTGGGTGTGTTGGAGACAGTGAGGTCGGTAAAGGATAGAGCAGGATTTTAGGGCTCTTGTAATTAGGGTCACTGTGAGTTGCAAGTGACTCGGAAGGCACCTAACAACAACAACAATATAAATATAGAGATAGAGAGAGATATGATAGAGATAGAGGTATAGGTAGAGATACAGATAGATGATAGATAGATAGATAGATAGATAGATAGATAGATATAGATAGATATGATGTTGTTATGTGCCATCGAGTCTTTTGCGACTCATAGCGACCCTATGTACAATAGCCCTAAACCCTGCTCTATCCTGTGCCAATCGCATTGCCTCTGACACACCCATCCGGATTAACCTAGTCACTGAATCAATCCACCTCGTAGAGGGTCTTCCCCTCCTGTGCTGTCCCTCTACTCTACCCAGCATGATGTCCCTCTCTGAGCACCTGTCTCTCCTTACAACATGTCCAAAGTAAAAGTATGTCAGACGAAGCCCCAGAATCCTTGCCTCCAAGGAGCAGCCTGGTTTAACCCTCTCTAGGATAAATCTGTTTGTTTTCTTGGCAGTCGATGGTACATTCAATACTCTTTTCCAGCACCACAGCTCAAAGGCGTCAATTTCTCCTTCTGTCCTCCCTAGCCATTGTCCAGCTCTCTGATGCATAACAAGTGATTACAAAAACCATGGCCTGTATCAGGCGCACCTTAGTCTCCAAAGAGACACCGTTGTTCTTGAGTGCTTTAGAGAGGTCCCTAACAGCAGACTTTCCCATCACAATACGTTTTTTGATTTCCTGGCTGCTGGTGCCAAGAGTGTTGACCATGGAGCCGAGCAAACTGAAACTGTGAACAATCTCAATCTCTTCGCCATCCATCCTGATGCTACCAATTGGTCCAGTGGTGAGAATCTTTGTCTTCTTGACATTGAGCCTCAGTCCATACTGAAGGCTGCAGTCCTTGACCCTCTGCAGTAAGTGCATGACCTCCTCAGTTTCAGCGAGCAAGGTTGTGTCATCTGCATAACGCAGATTGTTGATAGATCTTCCACCAATCCTAACGCCACACGTCTCCTCATAGAGCCCAGCCTCTCGGGTAATCTGCTCTGCATACAGGTTGAAAAGGTATGGAGATAGGACACATCCCTGACGCACACCCTTCCCAATTTTGAACCATTCATTGTTCCCTTGCTCTGTTGTGTCGACTGCCTCTTGGTCCAAGTATAAGTTTCGCATTAGCACGATTAAATATTCTGTGATTCCCATTCTTCTCAGAGTCAGCCACAGTTTGTTATGATCCACGCAGTCAAATGCCTTTGCATAATCAGATATAGATAGTATAGTTTTATATATATTGTTGTTGTTAGGTGTCACCAAGTCGTAGACGACTCATAGCGACCCTATGAACGAACGGCCTGAGCACTGTTTGTACATAGAGTTTCTGGAGGCAAGCCGTTTCGGAAGTGGATGCTGCTCCAGCTTCCAGATAGCTTTTTTAAATTTTTTTTAATTTTATTTTATTACTTTTGTGTGAGTGTACCGTCAAATCAGATATGACTGGTACAAGAGGAGATTGTCCCTCCTTCCACGGCAGAGCACCTGGTGGATTTGAATCGTGCGCCTCTGGGATTGTAGTTGCAGCTCCTTACCACTAACTAGGCCACCAGAGCTCCCCTTCCAGATAGCTTTTTAATGTGAAATCTGCCCTTTTCCCTTCTCAAAAGAAATTTTCTCACAGATGCATCCTTCAATGATATTGCTTTATTAGCATAAGAAAGAAAATATATTACAAGCTATATTGTCATTATGAGTGTGACAAAACCTCCTCCACTGTTGTATGTTACACTGCCATGCGAACAGAGATTAGGATTTACAACACATATATTAGAGGAACACAGTTCAATCTACAATAATGATAATAAACAATATAGTAAAAAATAAAGAATAAGAGTTATATGACAGTTTCTAAACTGAACATTCTATGTGTTAATGTAGTATTAAATATCACATTTCTTTCAGCTCGGTTTCTCTCTATCTTATGGTATTCTAATTTACTCCAAAATCTTTTCAAATAATCTGGTCTTCCATAGAATATATATCATTAAAATGTGTTATATTCTTTAAGCTATAGCTTTTCATTTTTTCATATTTTTAGCTTTTATTTCTTCTTTACCACATTGATGATGTCTCTCTTGCTTCTCAAGCATGAGTTCAAAGCTATGTTACTGACAGCTGTTCATCATATCTTTGCCACTGTTCAACAAGGGATGGTCTACTATCATTGCCCAGTGTAGTCATTGCTATTGCTCACCCTATGACAGCTGTTGACTCCAGCTGATTGTTAGCATTAAGATACTTTTCTGTGATGTCTAGATCAGGGATCAGTGATGACAATGCCAAATGGTTGAACAAAGTAACAGATATTGTCACCTATTATTAAAAATGCTCCTAGAATTTATGCAGGTAATACTTGCAATGCCTTGAAGAGATTCATGTAAATCACTGAATTTAGTTTTGGCTAATTACATACTTATCTACAAGTTTGTGTGGTTTAACCTCCACGATTTTGGTGGTGTCGTTGGGTGATTTTGAGTGAAGTACAACTCACAGCAACCCTATAAACAACCTATCTGAACACACTCTTTTCCTGTTCCTTCCTCACAATCTCTGACACACTCAAGTCCATTTCTTTAGTCATTACGTCACCCCACCTGATTTTGGGTCTTCCTCTCTTTTGCTACCTCTACTTCTTTCTAAGTATGATATCAGTCTCCAAGGAATAATCTCTCTTAGAATCATGCTCAAAATGTGTTCCTCTCCATGATATATTCTTTAAAATAAGATGTTATCTGACTTGGACATTGGGGAAACATGTGACTGAAAGCTGCTGTTTGGCATGTGACTGGGGGAGCTCCTTGCTCTGGAAGCCTCGGATGAATGCTTCTCTTGTTCCTGTCAAGTTCGTTCACCTTTTCTGCTCAGCAAGCTTCGGGCAAGGCCAGCTCTTCCGTGAAAATCTTTTTTGGAGGTAATTGTGCAGTCCAAGGATGTCTGTCTTCTTGTGTTTCCTTGTGAGACTACACCAGGAAAAATGGAAGGATTTACCCTTCCAAATCATGGAAGCCCAGGGATTTGATGATAGTTAGTTTGGGCCTGGTCCTCCATCACAACAGACTAGATGTCTTCTGGTTACTGAGCAGTAGAAGAACAGAAATGAGGTTCGAACTTCAAGGGAAGAGTATGGAATTTAGACTCCGAGACATGTAGATCTGCTGGCTTTGTGTCCATTCAGATGTTACTTGAATAGACATCAAACAGTCCTTTATCAGGTGCCCATCCTTGGGACATGTAATATTGCCATATTCTGTTAGATGTTAATAAGCTAAGGATTTTGAGATAGAAAGATTATCCTGGATTGTCCAGATGGGAGTTAATATCACCAGTGCCTTAGAAGCAAGACACAGGAATACTTACAAAGAAAATGGATGTGCCACAGAGAAAGGAACTGTTGGTAGCTAACAAAAAGACATAAATGGCAAGGACTGAGTTTCTTTTGCAATCTCCAGAGAAAGTGCAGCTCAATGATTTGGGGCCCAACAATCACAATGGCTGACTTCTGGACTCCAAAATGTGAGAAAAAAAAGAAATACTGTTGTTTTAGCTCACCAAGATTGTGATAACACCAACTAGCACTCAGGAAACTAATATAGCTTCTGTGCAAAGACACCTAAGCCATGAGCACAATGAAGGATGAGGTATTTCTGTATTAAGAAAATCTTTGCTAAATTTAGGAACTAGGCTAAAGTTATTAAACAAAAGTTATTAGGCCATAAGTTATTGTGTAATGTACTTTGGGACAAAAAACCATGAGAAGATGCAATATTAGAAAATGTCTTTCTAAGAATTTTGTGAGTAGAAATTACAGGCAGCTAATTAGAATACATATAATTTTGGACTTTATTATCTTTCAAAAATCATTTCTGATAGGTCTCTTCTCCATATTTCCTTTCAAAGAGGGAGGTCAGTCCCTTTGGGATGCAAATTTCTAATAAATCTATCTTTATTTTTACCTTAAAAAATGCAAACTTCTAATAATTGGGATGCCAATCATAAGCAATACAAATTATATAAGTGATGTTTATAATGGAAATGGTTGTTACTATTGTCCTGGAGACTCCTGATTTTGAATCACAGAAATGTTTTGTTGTTTAAAAAAATTCTCCTTGGATGCTAAGAAATAAACTCTAAAAGTAGTCTCAATCCCACAGGAGAAGAGTATCCTTGTCATCAATCAATATTGTAATTGACTGCAGAGTTCTGAACACCACAGAGCACACACAGGACGTGGCCTCTGTCTTCAAGGACTTTGCTCAAACAAATGCAGTATGTGAATATAGAAAAGGTGTTTTTAAAGGCAGAGAAGTAAAAAACCAAAATAAATGAAAAATACATCAGAAGAAAATAGAGTGGATTTATGTATGTTTATTCCTTGTCTGAGGTAAAGAAAACTGACTCCTTTTCACCTTCACTGTGTTTCTGTCCTTAAGGAATGCCTTTGTAAGAGCTGTGTTGGTCGTTATCTGTGGTCAAGTTATTATATGAATTTCATACAGAGGGTCTGGAAAGTAAATGGAAGTACTGTCTGGAATAAAGCTGGAGGCAGATGGTTTGGGTGACCTGGAGAAGAAAAGGCCTCTCCTTCCTGAGACCTAGTGCTAAAGATGTGCTCTGAAGAAACAGGTTCTCCATACGGGGAGTCATAATAGATATATGAACCTCATTCTAGTTAGTTTGTAAGTACACAGCTCAAGAGAGATATAAAAGAGAAACTCTTTTATGAACTTTCCCTCTATAAAGCTACTGTTTTTTTATTTTTTAAAACAGTATGATCCTTGATCATTTTAGGAGGAAATTGAGATTTCTTTGCTACTATGATAATAGTGATGAGAAGTTTTAAAAAACAAAGATGCCAGCCACTTTGATATCTATGTTGCACCTGACCTAAATCATGACTTTTTCAGCCCCCTCATCTACATGCACAAACTGGACAATAAAAAATAAGACAGAAGAATTACTGTGTTTTAATTGTGCAGTGACAAAGAGTGTTACATGGATTGTAGACAGCTAGAATGTTTCTTAGTATCAGTGAATGAGTCTATGGTCCACTTATTTTGAACACATTGTTAAGAAAGACCTTACTGAGTGTTTCACATTTAATTAACCAGAGGGTCAGCCTGACCCTCCAGCTCCAGAGGGAGCTCTGCTGGCTTAGTGGAAAGCAGTTGTGCTGCCAAACCTAAAGCACATGGTTCTAATTCACCAGCTGCTCTATGAGACAAAGTTGATAAGTCTACTCTTCCAAAATTTACAGCCGCTGAAAGCCCACTGGAGGGTCAGCTATGAGTCCATTCTGACTCTATGATATTAAGAACAACAACATGAAGGGGTAATCCCTCAATGAGATGTGCTTACAAAGAATACAAGCATAACCTTGAAGATTGCATAAAACTAGACAACATTACCTTATCATATACTTGAGTCATTACAAGCCTCAGTTGATTCTGACCACTAATAAAATAGATGTCATGAGAAAGGAGAATGACTGGAGAAAATACTGCAACAAAATGCCACCTATGTGTCTTGAAAATCCAGCTAGCTCTTGCGAGCTCTGTGATGTTCAATTCAAAAAAGCTTATCTATAGAAACATCATCAATCTACATCTTCAGAGGCATTAGAAATTATCACTGAGACTTGAAGGAGAACTGTGACAATCTCCATCACTACTGTTTGTCCATGTCACAAATATTCTAAAAGCTTTGTCTTTTGTGGAGTGTGTGATAGAGATGCTCATCCTTTTAATAGTACTTTTATGATATATACATGTATATATGAAAGTAAATGTTACATGTGGCATCCAAAGAAAAATATTAAATTTAGTTTCATTATTGGTACTTGTGTTAAGTAAAGAGATCAAGTCTTTAGTGACCTCGCTATCCCTGGGAGAGAGACAGAATACTTACCTAGATTCATGGGGCCTCCAGGGAAATGGGTGAAAATTCCCAAATAATAAATGAAATATCTTATTTTCTGTAATCAGTCTATTCCATGCTGGCCATGGTAAAGGGAGTGCCTCTGGGGATTTCATGAAGAAACTTTCAATTTCCCCTATATGGCCCCAGGGGACCCTTTACTTTTCAGCAGTTAGGAATGTAATTCATTTAAAAATATGAGCAACCTAGGCACCAAACTGGGGTTCTGAGAAACTCAAAAGTGATGAATGTCTAGTTTCATTTCCTTCTATGTCCATGAAAAGCTAATCTCTGTGCAAGTGCATGACATCAAAAATCTACCATCATGTGATGAAAAAAAGAGGAAAATTTCTCTTCAAATTTTTCATTAAGTTTACAAAACCCATATAAATGTTTGAAGGGGAAGTGGAAATCGTCAGAGAATTCACAGCGTGATGAGGCTCCAAGTTAATTATGACCATGGTTGCATCTAGCTAAGAAAAATGTTTGGCATCTTTACTTAAAAGAGACTGAGTTACCACAAGCCCTATTTACTGAATATTTAAATAGTCATTAAAATATGGTAGAATTTATATGAATTGACGCCTGAGAGATATTACTTATGCAAGTGTTCCTATTAAGTTATCTTGAGAGTGGATGCTGGAAAGAAATATAATATTTAATGACCTCCAAATTACTTCTACTTAATAAATAATTGTAAATGGAAAAGAAATTTTTTTTTCTACATGTGTCTTCTTGAGAATGATTTGGAATGATCTTTGGAGACGACAGATATACAGCTGATTATTATAATCCATACTTTGTCTTGATATTTTTTAACTATAATCGGTTGTTTCAAAATAAAAAATAGGACCATAACAGCAGAGGATTGCCTGATATGCAGTGTGGATTTAGAAGAGTCTGTGGTGCTAAGGATATTATTGCTAATGTCAGATAGATCTTGGCTTAAAGCAGAGAGTACCAAAGGAATGTCTGTGTTTCATTGACTATCCAAAAACATTTAACTGTGTAGATCACAGCAAACTGTTGCTGACTCTGAGAATGAGAAAGCCAGAACACTTGATTTTACTTATGCGAAACTTATACTTGGACCACGAGGCAATTGTCAGAACCGAGCAAGAAAACAGTGCATGATTCAAAATTGGGAAGGGTGGTGCATGGTTCAATATTGGGAAGTGTGCATCAAGGATGTGTGCTATCTCCATATCTTTTCAATCTATATTCAGAACAGATTAACCAGGAAGTTGGGCTCTATAAGGAAAAATGTGGCATTAGGATTGTAGGTAGACTCATCAACAATCTGCTTTATGTAGATGACACAACCCTACTTGCTCAAACTGTGGAAGACTTAAAGCACTTGCTACAGAAGGTCAAGGACTGCAGCCTTCAATATGGATTGAAATTCAACGTCAAGATTCTCACCAGTGGGCCAACTGACAGCATCATGATAGAGGGGGAAGAGATTGAGATTGTTAACAGCTTCAGTTTACTTGGCTTTACAGTAAATACTCTTGGTACCAGCAGCCAGAAAATTAAGAGACAAATTGCAATGATAAAGTCTGCTGTCAAAGACCTCTCCAAAGTACTGAACAGTAACAATGTCAGTCTGGAGACTAAGGTATGCCTGATATAGGCCATGATCTCTGCAATTACTTGCTATATATCAGGAAGCTGGATAATGACTAGGGATGATAGAAAGAAAATTGATGCCTTTGAGCTGTGATGCTGGAGAAGAATATTCAATATACAATGGACTGCTAGGAGAATGAACAGGTTTGTCTTGGACAGGATGAAACCAGACTGCTCCTTGGAGGCAAGGATTTTGAAGACTTAGTCTGATATAATGTGGACATGTTGCAAGGTGGGATCAGTCCTTGGAGAGGGATGTCATGCTTGGGAGAGTGTAAGGACAAGGTAGGCGAGGAAGATCCTCTTTGAGATGCATTGATTCAGTGACTGGGTTAATGGACATAGCTGTGTCAGAGACAGTAAGATTGGCACAGGATAGAGCAGGGTTTAGGGCTGATGTACATAAGGTTGCTATGAATCATAGGTGACTTGACGGCACATAACAACAACAAAAGCAACAACATACTTTGTCTTGGAGGAATGATACTCCTTGAATGAATTGGGAAACAACTAATGCTTTCATAATTCATTATTATACTAAATATCTGTGAGATTCACATAGAATTAATCCCATCAAGTTGATTCTTATTCTAAGCAGCCTTCCATCAGTTTCCTTGATGGAAGAAGACTGCTAATCTTTCTCCCACAGAGCTGCTGAAGAATTCATCCTACTGTGGAGTTAAAATACTGGAAAAGTGCCACATTTAGGTTAGAAATACTAATACAACACTGACAATGCCAACAGAAAATCTTAATATTTGCTAAGCATCTATTATATATTGTTGCTGTTAAGTGCCATCAGTCAATTTGGACTTGTACACTATATAAACATATTGCTTGAGCCTGACCCATCCTAACAATCATGCTATAGTTAAAATTTTTGTTTTAATTACTGTGTCTCTACATATGTCATCCAGAACATTTTTAGAGGAATGTATATCTGTGTTTCATTGATTATGCAGAGGCATTTGACTGTGTGGATCATAACTCTGAGAAGCATGGGAATCCCAGAATACTTGATCGTGATAATGCGAAAACTATACTTGGACCAGGAGGCAGTCGTCAGAACAGAGCAGGGGAACACTGCATGGTTCAAAATTGGGAAGGGTGTATGCCAGGGATGTGTCCTATCTATCTCCATACCTTTTCAACCTATATGCAGAACAGATTATCCGGGAGGCTGGGCTCTATGAGGAGAAATATGGCATCAGTATTGTTGGAAGATCTATCAACAATCTGTGTTATGCAGATGACACAACCCTGCTTGCTGAAACTGAGGAGGACCTGAAGCGCTTGCTGCAGAGAGTCAAGGACTGCAGCCTCCAGTATAGATTGAGGCTCAATGTCAAGAAGACAAAGATTTTCACCGCTGGGCCAATTGGCAGCATCAGGATGTTGAAGAGATTGAGATTGTTCACAGTTTTAGTTTGCTTGGCTCCACGGTCAACACTCCTGGCACCCGTATCCAGGAAATTAAAAGGCGTATTGCTATGGAAAAGTCTGCTGTTAGGGACCTCTCCAAAGTACTGAAGAGCAATGGTGTCTCTTTGGAGACTAAGGTGCATCTGATACAGGCTGTGGTCTTTGCAATCACTTGTTATGCATCAGAGAGTTGGACAATGACTAAGGAGGATAGAAGGAGAATTGATGCCTTTGAGCTGTGGTGCTGGAGAAGAGTATTGAGGGTACCATGGACTGCTAGGAAAACAAACAGATTAATCTTGGAAAAGGTTAAACCGGGTGGCTCCTTGGAGGCCAGGATTCTGAGGCTCCGTCTAACATACTTTGGACATGTTTTATGGAGAGACTGGTCCTTGGAGAGGGGCATCATGCTTGGGAGGGTGGAGGGACA
Organism: Elephantulus edwardii; assembly: GCF_000299155.1. Taxonomy (NCBI): domain Eukaryota; kingdom Metazoa; phylum Chordata; class Mammalia; order Macroscelidea; family Macroscelididae; genus Elephantulus; species Elephantulus edwardii. Next base: position 2,260,426 of record NW_006399897.1, on the reverse strand, counting down.
GCGCAGAAGGTGATAGCCCCCTTTGAGATGGATTGATTCAGTGACTGGGGTAATTGGGATGAGTGTGTCAGAGACAGTACGATTGGCACAGGATAGAGCATAGTTTAGGGCTGTTGTACATAGGGTCGCTATGAGTCGTAAGCGGCTCAACGGCAAATAACAACAACAACAACAATAACTTTACCTACTTTTTATGACACTCTACCTACTATGATGTACCTATTTAAGAACTGCTTTGTTTTGATAATATGTTCAAAGCACATGAGAAAAAAATCTTATCATTCTTCCTACTAAGAAGCATTATGAAGACTGATTTATTCTTTTTTCTATATTCCACATGCTAAACTCATAGTATGTTTAGAACTGAGGACACGATGAAGATTCTATCTTTGAAGAACTTTCATATGGATTACAACAAGACATTGAAAACAATCTGATTCAACATGATTCTTACTTTTATTGTTGCTATGTACTGTACCAGATAAAAAAAATAAAAAAATAATTTGAGAAAAACTTTACTTATTTTGAGTGTACAAGTAATAAAATATTTGAATAGAGGAGGACATATTTCAATCAAACTTGATGTCTGTGAACAAGGCAGCTAGATACAGAAAGGATAGTAGAAATAGAATATATAAAATTATCATGGAAGCAAGAGCATAATTATGATTACAGTTAATTTTCAATGAAACTATTTGTACAATAATGTCAATAGAATGCTGATGAGTAGGCATTGTTTTATTGTCATTCTTGATGGTGGAGGGAATTTTATAGAAAGCTATAATAAGAAATGTTTACTGTATTGCCTTGGAAGATACCTTAAAAGACTAGAAAAAATGGAGAAAATCTTTGAATTTTCAAGAAGGATATGAAAACTTCGAAGTTACACAACTTCTCTATCCCCAATTTCTTCTCTTGGAAAATTGATACAACACTATTTTTCTTTTATAAACTTAATAGAAGCTATAAGAAGCAAAATGTTATGAGTAGTACTTAATATTTACTCTCTCCTTCTTTGGAGAAAATCGTTAAGTGCTTGACTGTTGTCAATATATTTGCAGTTTGAGTTTCACCCAACAATGCTGTGGAAGAAAGGTTAAGCAATATATTGAATATTTAGCATATCAATTACTAAAAATCCTATGAAACACAGTTATACTTTAACACACATGTTGTTGCTTGATGTTACTATGTCCTGTCAAATCGCTTGCAACTTATAAACCTCCTATGTTCAATAGCCCTGTAACCTGCTCTATCCTGTGCCAACCTTATTGTCTTTGACACAACCTACCCTCATTACACCAGTCACTGAATTAATCCATCTCCTCAAGGACTTCTTCTCTTGCACTGTCCCTCTACACTTTCAAACATGATGTCCCTCTGCAAGAATTGATCCCACCTTGCAACATGCCCAAAGTATGTCAGACGAAGGCCTCTGAATCCTTGCTTCCAAGGAGCGGCCTGATTTCATCCTCTCCAGGACCTGTTTGTTCTCCTGGAAGTCCATGATATATTCAATACTCTTCTCCATCATCACGCTTCAAAGGCACCAATTCTTTACCGTGTGGTTGTTCTGTTGTTGTTGTTGTTCCTTTTCTACTCATTTGGTCAGCTCAAGACTCAACTTTCTCTTGAAAATATTCTTTTATTTTGTTTTCTTTTTGTACATTGCTATGAATAAATGTGTTGGATCTTTAGCAGGTATGGAGCAAATATTTCATTTTTATATACTGACTATTCCATACCCAAATTAATAATGATATTTAGTAAACTTGTTTGAAAATATAAACAAAAATTATTTGAGAAATACAGAAACTTCAAGTAACAAACGTTGACATTTATAAATAAACAAATAAAGTAGCAAAACTTGAGCTGTATCTTGAGACCACAACATGAGGTCAAATTAGAATTTTCTAAAATGGATAAAACTACTTATAAACCTGCTTTAGTCAGTTGGTATTGTGTAAGTTGATATGGATTTGCTTAATAAATGATACTTGACATTTCCTTCCAACCAGACATTTTTGACTACCTTATGGAAAGAAGCAAGAAACAAATTTGGTTCTCAGAAACCAAGAAGCTGTATTTTATATACATATCATCTCACTACAGGCAAAGTTGTGAAACAATTATGGATAAAATATTGGTTTTGATTTCAATTGGTTTAAAGTGTGTAGCTTTCTCTGAAATACGTGAATTTTACACTGATATAAAAATAATTTAATTAATTTATGTAAACCTTCAACTGATCAGAGTAGTACACACACACACACACACACACACACACACACACACACTATTGTATATACAAGTTTTCTAAAAGTTTGAATTCTTGCTTTTTATGGAAAATTTATTCACAAGATTGAAAAGATTTTACTTTTGGCAAACTAAATGTTTTTAACATTTAGCAAACATAAAAATGCATTATTCGAACATTTTAAATGTTTGTCACCAATGATTTGAACAAATTCCAAACACACTAAAGGACATCCTTATAAAGAGAGGAAAAAAGACTGGTATGCTTCCCATTAACGTTACTGGGCTGTTATAATGGCTAACATTCACCTAATATCTCAAATATGTTTTGCTATTTATGACTCATGAAGTTGTTTACTTCCTTTTAGTTCTTTCTGCTTTTGCAAATGATTTTATAAAACTAATAGCATAATTTGATCTGTCCAGAAATCAGAGAAAAATAACAATAAATGCTTAAAACTGATAAACCAAGGATGAAAAACACCTTCTCACCCTCAATCTAAGGCTTTATCCATAATGAACTGCAGTGAACCTACATTATTTACAGTTGTTGACTTAAAGAGTTTAAGATACAAATTTTCTTTCTAGTTCTATACCAACGAGCCACACCAATTTTGTTCTACTCTATAATTGCTTTTCCAGATATTCTAAACCCCAGAGTCAGGTAGAACAATGAGAATGGAAAAGGTTCTTTCTAACAATCTCAACTAAGAATTGGACAAGAAACTAGGGGAGATGATAGATAGGGAAAGATTATCAGAGTTTCTCAAGTCATGATGTGGACTATCCCACTCAGTTAAAGAATATATAGGTCTGCTTCTGTGATTTTGATGAAGAATACAGAGCATAGTATACATTTTACAAATTTTTCTACTCTCAAAATAAAGAGGAGGGCTTTAGATGAACGGATTTTTGGTACAATGATTAGAAGAATTAAAAACTGGCTTTGTCTTAACTCAGTCCTCCATAGTATCTTCAGGAAAAAGCAAAAATAAAGACAAAACATTTCTTCTTATGAGGTGATTAACAGTCTTGTTCAGAATAAGCAGAACTGTAGGTAAGATGTGCACGTAGAGAAGTCTTAAAATGCTGCCATATTCCCTTTTAACGATTTACTTGCTACCCTATCCACACAGGTCAAGTGAAAAGGGCTTACTTAGGGAGAACTTTTCTTATCTTTATAGAATGACTCTGTAATATTGGCTCTTCTTAATCTACAGTCTATTCTTAGGCTGGTAAAGATATTATTAGCAAACACCCATGCATAAATTAGTGGTGTGTGCACATGAATTATATTCATTTAACCTTACTATTAAATGCTGTTTCTTTTATCAACTCCTTTTTACTAATGAGAAATTGGGTGAGCCAAAAAATTAAATATCATATCAGTAAATGATCTAATGAGGCTGGGAACATAGATAATTTTAACTTTGACTCTACAGACTCTTCTTGATTACTCTTACAACATCACCTGCTTTCTTTTTTAAAGCCATAAAGTTATAGCCTGTACACTAAATAATTGTGCCACTTGTTAAATAAGATAATGCTACTGGCCTATTATCCATCATTTCACAGAACATATTTTTTTAACTTATTTGCTTATAATTATACTATTATTATTATTATTATTAAGCATATTATTTTTCACATATCTATTCTTTTTAACTTTTTTTAATTTTATCATTTTTTTGTATGTGTACCATCAAATTGAATTTTACTGGTACAGGAGGAGATTACCTCTCCTTCTCCAGCAGAGCATCTGATGGATTAAAACTGCATACTTCTGGGATTGCAGTGCAGCTTCTTGCCACTAGACCACAAAGCTCTCTTCTTTTTAACATATTTATTTACAAATTAACAAATATCTTTGAGATAAAATGCAAGATGTACCCATCCAGATTTTGGAATAAACTCCTTCTTCGTTGGGACATAATATGCAATCTTGATTTAATAATATGATATTCTAAATAATAATATATTAGTCTTAAGGATTTTTGTATTTTTATTCTGAAGACAAAAATTATCTTCTCTTTTAATATATTTTTATAATGGTTACAATTGTGTAGTATTTTTGACAATTGCAATAAATTGAAGGAATTAAAAATTATTTAAAATAGTAACTTAGGAAATCATTTTTATTTTAGTAAAAAAATCTCAAAAGCACCTAGTGTCACAGTGGTTAAAATACATGACTCTTAACCAAAATGTTGATGGTTCCACTCCACAAAATACTTTGTGTGAAAAAGATGAATAAATCTGCTTCTCTATAGATTACAGTAGAAGGGGCAGTTCTACCCTGCTCTCTCTCTTTCTCTCTCTCTGTCTCTCTTTCTCTCTGTATTTAAATATTTTTGCAGTATGTTATCAACTGCTAATTAACTGGCTAAGTAATTAACTTTCAATTAGTTTGTAGAGTCAAAAGGAAAAGAAGAATGTAGCATAATTTTCCTTTACTTATTCGTTCTTCACTTTGCATATAACCTACCTCATAATTTTAACTTTAATAATTAGAGTACAGATTAATTCCATGGCATCTAAAGCAGCAACTGGCATGGTACCAGTAAGATAGAAGGCAAGAGACCAAAAAGTTCCATTTTCTTTTTAATTCTGGAGAAATAATGTTTTGAAATACTAATTAATTTTCTAAGTATTTTTATTCCTTTGGTTTTTTACTACAAGCAAAATTTATCTGCAAATGTTTCTTTCTTAAAATTTCAAAAACTAAGTCTGTAGATCAATTTACAGAGCTCTAAATACACGCAGCAGCAACACCAACAGTTAGCTTTCAGATAAGCAGAGTGATGAGAAGGGCATTCGCAAGTAAAGACATGGAAGAGAGGACTGGATGGTGCAAACTGAAAAATAGTTTTTATTGGTGAGCAAAGAAATCATAAAAAGCGGGTCATCAAAGAAGACAGCTCCAAATTAAACAAACAAACAAACAAACAAACAAAACATTAGGATCTTAATAGGTCACAGAAACAGAAGAATGTCATAAAGCATGAAAGAATGTAAATTCTGGATATTATTCTGAAGAGATTACCCCAAACTGACCACAGTTCTCTCCTGTGTGTAGGCCAGTACACACATGCACACATTTTAGCACTTTTGAAAATTCTGAAGTCAAGAAACATTTGATTGACCTGAAAATCAAACTGGTACCAAAAAAGGAGAAAATAAAATATATCTTGTACATCTCTGACTTTGCTTGTGATATGTAGCCTCCACGTAACAAGCTCATATATATATAGTCTGTAAAGGTAATTTACCATTTGGATCAACTGGACCAAAGCTTTAATTTGAGAGTATTACATAAGCCACATAAGTCTTCAGTGTTTTAATACTAAACCAAAGCAAATGCAATTTTGCAGTTAAGATGATTTCAAATAACTCCATGTTACATCCAAGCATAAGTATCAATGCATTTGAATTAATTGCTTCTCTTCCCATGAATATGTGATGCTTGTAGGTAATTTGCTTTAATGAGTTAAGCCCTATTGAGAAAACTGCTTTTCCTTACTCTCAGGAGGGCATCTCAAACTGAAATAATAATAATAATAATAGTAATGATAATATTAGTCTGAAAAACAAGTTGGTAGAGTAATTATTTTCCTCTCTGGCCTCTATTTATAGATATGTTGAAAGGAATATTAAATTAAAAGTAGGAAGTGGTAGAGTAACACATGTTGTTGCTTTTAGGTAGTGTCAATAGGGCTCGGATTTATAGAAACTTCAGTATAAGAGAGTGAAATGTTTATTTCTCACCATTCTAGCTTCTATGAAATATCTGTCTTTACCTTCTCCTAGACAGATTGTTCATTCTTCTGGTGCCCAGTGGTATTTAGCATAACATCTTAAAAAAAAACAATTTCATTGGTTAATCATATATTCTTTATTCAAAAACTCAACTCTCATGTAATTTGAATCTAACAAGGAAAATTAAAAAAGGCATTTAGGCCCTACCTTTATCATAAGAAACCATTATAGACAAACCCCAGAGATTCAGTAACCAAATCTGACTTTTGTTCATTCTGTGAACAGGTCCTGAGCACATTTTAGGAGCCACACTCTATGGCAGGCCATGATGATGTTAATATTAAAATACAAAATAGTCAACATCTATTACAATTCTCTTTTGAAAATTTTATTTTGTTAATTTTAATGAACATTTACAGAGATTTTGGGTTTTCTTTCATTCATTCATTGTTGCACTTTTTTCTGTACCCCTCTCCTCCCAGTTCACTCCTCTCTTTAAAAAGCAAAACATAAATTTCGTCATTGGTATACAACCCCTCCCCCCCAAATGCACTCCACTGTGCAACCTTAATTCTAGATTCCTGTGATAATCATAATATGCTATCATATATAGCTTTTAAACTGTTCTCTTCCTCATCTGTTTCAATTCAGTATACATAATCTATCCAGTTTTTCTCAGTCTTACCCCAACCCTGATGTCAGTCACTTTACAATTCTTAAATTCAATATGAATTGAAGAAGGAAAACTAATATCTCACTGGACAAACAAGGTAACTTTCACACTTACCAGAAGGTAATTAAGGAGATATGTAAGTATGATCCTAGTACTTGGTATTAAAAGAAGGAGAAATAAAATGGAAAGAGGAAGAATCATGGCTTTTTATGAATGCATAATACTTAGTTATGCTAGATAAAGAAAGAGCAGACATAGTGTTTTTCCCTGGGGATTCATGACTCCTGATGCCTTGCTGTGCTTGCCAAGAACATCTCAGTTAATGCACAGATTTTTCTCATGCGACTGTTACTTGCTGATTCAGTGCCTTCAACTGCAAGCCATAATGCTCTGTCTCCCCAGAAGTTAGAAATTGTAACAAGGACCCTCAAATATATGAAACCAATCAATTTCAGTTGATTCCAACTCATTGTAACTTCATTTGTCTCATGGTAGAATTGTGTTCAATAGAGTTTGCGAAGACTTATATTTTATTCAGAACTGTCAGACATCTTTTTTTTTCCAATAGAATCTCTAGGTGCTTATGAATCCCCTAACATTTTTTAAGCAATTTCTAAAACAATAAAACAAAAACTTTTGTTTACTAAAATAATAATTGTACAACTCAGGGACTACATGACATATGTAGGGAAGTGACAATGCTGGGGAAACTCTATGCCCACTGTCCATCAACTATAGAAATTTGTATTCATTGAACACAGTGCCTGAGTTCTAAATGTCCCTCACGAGAGTTCAATTAATCTCTCCTTGCTTCACAGAGAAGAAATAGAGTATTCAGAAGTCTCTCTCTTTTTGCTTTTCTGTTTATTTTATTCTTACCAGTGTAATGCAAGGCATCAAATAGAAAAGAAATGAACTTTTAGAACTCATACTGTTATGTGGCTACATTTAGAGGAAATGGCAATGTCCCCAAAGTTAAAAGGTATTTTTTGTGCCTACCTTGGCATTCAGGAAGAAACACTTAACAACAAACTGAAAGTAGCAGAAACATTCTCTCTGATGTAGTGAACAACCACCTAGCAAAAACTGAAGGTTTCTTTTTGTCAGGGTTGGTTTTTAAAGTTTCCTTACTGTCTGTAAAAGCAAAGAAAAATTAATACATTACCTGTACTCTGACTGATTTCACCTCCAACAGCTATGGAATTAATTAGACTGTTTTGTCTAATCTCCCATAGAGAGAGAGGTAAGGCACTGGTAAATATGATTCATGGAACAAGTGAATATTCATTAGAGACACACATAAATTCACATAATGAAACAGTAATTTTAAGGTTAAGGTTATTTGTTCATTGGTTAGAGTACTCTTGTAAGGGTTTTTCTTTCCTTTTTTAGTTTTCCCCTTTAGGTGTTTTTATCAATTAAACTTGTGATCTGATTAGCACTTAGCACAAATTTTGGGAAAATAAAGTGAAACTATTCTTGTTAACACTGCACAGCTGTTCAAGGGTATGGAGAATATATTCAACGCGTTTCTATTTAAAGGAAATTCCTCTATGCAAGAATTTCCAATTAGGTTGCAGGCCACCTTTTAGATGCTGGAAGAGATGTGTGATTATATCTGCTTCCAAAGCAGTGTGGAAACACTCAGGATCCCTTCTCTTTACGATCCTGGCAAATGAAAAGGAAATAGGTATTAATTAGGAAAACAGAGTAACACTATTTAAAATGGAAATAGTTTTATCCTCAAGAGTAGAAGAATCAAGGTTACAGGAGTGATGTAACTCATTAAGGAAAGATCTAATAATCCATCTTGTCCACTTCATAAAAGAAAAGAAAAAAAATACTGCTTTATTGAGTGTATGGTTTTGTTTTGATTCCATTTAATATAGCATGTTTACTTCATGAGGAGAATTGTTTATAAATATGCAAATAAATTGTAGATTTTAATCTTAAACATCTCATCAACATTGTGACTGATAGCTACAGATTAAATAAAATTATACTGCATTTTGTCAAAATCTATCTGCATTACTCAAGACCTCTTTATAAGTATTTAAATTGTGGGAAGAGATATTTTTGGGTTTCCATGTCTTTTTCCTCTTTTATTTCTACTTCCTCTTGGCTCTGTTTATTTCTATTTATTCCTATAACAATAAAATGAGGGGGGGATAGAATTACGTACCAGGGGAGACATGAGTTGCTTTAACGAAAGATAGTGAGGTTGGGAGAGTACTCATACATGTTGTTGTTGTTGTTTTGTGCCATCGAGTCGTTTTCCACTCAGAGACCCTATGCACAGCAGCCCCAAAACTTGCTCTATCCTGCGCCAACCCCACTGCCTCTGACACACCCATCCCGATTACCCCAGTCACCGAATCAATCCATCTCATAGAGGGTCTTCCCCTCCTGCGCTGTCCCCCCACCCTCCCAAGCATGATGTCTCTCTCCAAGGACCCGTCCCTCCTGGCAACATGTCCAATGTCAGACGAAGCCCCAGAATCCTTGCCTCCAAGGAGTAGATTGGTTTAATCCTCTCTAAGATGAATCTGTTTGTTTTCCTGGCAGTCCATGGTACATTCAGTACTCTTCTCCAGCATCACAGCTCAAAAGCATCCACTCTCCTTCTGTCCTCCCTAGTCATTGTCCAACTCTCTGATGCATAACAAGCGATTGCAAATACCATGGCCTGTATCAAGCGCACCTTAGTCTCCAGAGAGACACCGTTGCTCCTGAGTACTTTAGAGAGGTCCCTAACAGCAGTCTTTCCCATCGCAATACGCTTTTTAGTTTCCTGACTGCTGGTGCCAAGAGTGTTGACTGTGGAGCCGAGCAAACTGAAGCTGTGAACAATCTCAATCTCTTCGCCATCCATCCTTACGCTGCCAATTGGTCCAGTGGTGAGAATCTTTGTCTTCTTGACATTGAGCCTCAGTCCATACTGAAGGCTGCAGTCCTTGACCCTTCGCAGCAAGTGCATGAGGTCCTCCTCAGTTTCAGCAAGCAAGGTTGTGTCATCTGCATAACGCAGATTGTTAATAGATCTTCCACCGATCCTGATGCCACAATTCTCCTCATGGAGCCCAGCATCTCGGATAATCTGCTCCGCATACATTTTGAAAAGGTATGGAGACAGGATGCATCCCTGGCGTACACCCTTCCCTATTTTGAACCATGCAGTGTTACCCTGCTCTGTTCTGCCTACTGCCTCTTGGTCCAAGTATAGGTTTCGCATTAGCACAATTAAATGTTCTGGGATTCCCATTCTTCTCAGAGTCAGTCACAGTTTGTTATGATCCACACAGTCTAATGCCTTTGTATAATCAATGAAACATATATAGACATTCTTCTGATATTCTCTGCTTTCAGCCAAGATCCATCTAACATCAGCAACATAGAATATTTAAAATAAAAATATTTACAGTGTATTAAGTGGCAAAAATCTGTGTTTACAGATATAATTGTTGTCGCGATATGACAATTGAGTCAGAACCAAGTCATAGCTAACACTGTAGTGGATTTTCAGAGGCTGTTACTGTAAATGAAGTGAGAAAAAAATGACCCATGTTTCTTCTATTATGCACTTGGTGGATACATTCATTTGCATTGGCAGCATCAGCATAGCTCATTACCACTGCCCCACCAGAGTTTACTTTAGCTAAACAGGCAAATTTGAGAATGTATGGATGTGGATATATACACATTCTTAAATTGACATATAGAGTCAGTTCTAAATCGTATATGCTGTACACAGCATTCATTTGATGTAAGAGAGAGAGATAGACACAATTTTTTTAAAGCTTATTTTATAGAACATAATGTTCTTCAGTGTGAGCTTACAGTCAGTGCTTCAAAAACCCAAGGAAACCTTCATTAGAATTTTAACTTGGTGCTGAGGGTAATACATTGGTGTAGTTATGAATGTATTTTTAACATAGAAATATGCAACAAATTGGTACTGGCTCAATGAGAAAAATTCACAATAATAAACAAACTTGTTTCTTTCCTACAGCTCAATTATAAAGTATTTTTTATTTTCTTTTCTCTATTACAGTTGAACCAGATTTTTCTCAGCTTCCTGTTGTCTCTCTTTACACTACCACTTACATATAATTTTGTTGATTATTTTTTAATTTTCATTACATTTATCTTGGAAATTTAACCAAAAATAAGCTGTGGAAAACATAACAAATTAGCAAGAATAGCTGGGTGCTTTTCTTATCCAACTTTTCTAAAATTTAATTAATGTTTTTGTCCTATTATGTACATACCCACACTTTTCAAAAGTTCAATTTCTACCACTTAGCTTTTTTTTTAATGTTTTATTACTTGGTATTGCTAACATCTTATGTGAAACCTATACTTGGACCTGGAGGCAGTCATCAGAACAGAACAAGGAAACAAAACACTGCATGGTTCAAAACTGAGAAGGGTGTACTTTTGAATCTATATGCAGAACAGATTATTCAGGAGAAGGTTAGGCTCTTTAAGGAGATATATGGCCACAGGATTGGAGGAAGACTCTATGACACATAACAAAAACAACATTGCTGACAGAAAAATTTTTTGAAGATAAATTCTGTACTTATAAAAAAAGATTAAAAGCAAAATTGAGGTTTGTTTCACATCAACATGAAACATGTAGCATCCACTCTCAAGAGCAAGAGTGGTGCGATGGGGACACCACTATGGGTACTTCTCAAAAATATTAATACTAATTTTTTTCTTCATTTTAAGTCATTTCTTGTTATGAAATGTTTCATAAGCACATCTACTTATGGGTAATAGGATAAATAAACCTATATCTCTGTCTCCAATATTATGTTATTTTATAAGAATAACACATTCCACATATCACTATTTTATACCATTAATTGAAGTATTTCTTACTTGTTCTTTCTATTGTGTTCTTGATTTAGATTGTGCCTATTCGGTGTGATTAATGACACACAAGCTGGGTGTTTATTTAAAAAGTATCATATGGTAAAGTACATGACCTCTGATAAAGAAAGATTTCTTTATAAAATAATTTGAGCTGACCTTATAAAAGCAATCAGTCATCACTCTAGAAATTAACTGCCATAGATACTTTATTTATACTCCCTACTCTAGTCTATTTAAGTACATTATTTATATCATCTAATTCAAGGATAGTTTGTGTTTGCATGCAGTGAAAAAGTGACTCTTTTATTATGCACTTTAACTGCTACTTGTTAAGAATTGTCCATTCAGACTAAATTTCTTCATTGTTGATAATTTTTAACCTAGGTCAAGTCTCTCTTACCTTTGACCATTGAGTAGAATCTTGTTTATGGTGATCTTGTGTGTCAGAGTAGTAGAACTGTGCTATATAATCGTTTCAATGACTAATTTTGGGGAGTAGATCACCAATATTTTCCACAAGGTGTCTATGTGTGAATTTGGACACCTCCAAACATTTGCTTAGCCAACAAGCTGATTAACCATTTGCATCAAATAGATATGCCTTGGATAAAGTTCAGCCAGCATGCTCTTTGGATGCAAAGATGGCAAATCCCTGCCTCACATACTTTGGGCATGTTGCAACATGCTCGATGTATATGCCATCCTTGACTAGGAGCACATTGTCTCCAAGTTATACTTACTTGTTCTTTTGACAGTATTTTTTTAAACACTGCAGCTCAAAGGCATCACTTCTATCATCTTTATTCACTGTCCAGCTCTCAGATACATACCAAATTATGGAAAAAATAATGGCCTTAATCAAGTGTACCATAGTCTTTAAACTGGCATCATTGTTCTTTAGTACTGTAAAAAAGTTCTTAACAGCTCTGATGTGAAGGGTTTATTGTTAAAATTGTTTCTTAGTCATTGTTTTTTTTTGTTTTTTGGTGTTTTTTGTTCTTTGGTTTTTGTTGGTTTTTTTTTTTTCACTTTGCTATGTAGATAGGCAGGAATATATGAATAGGGTGTGTAAGCATATCCACAATGGGATAGGCTAGTCCAATAATTAAACTGAGGTTATCTAGCAACAGAATTTGGGAATCTCACCCCCAGCAAAGAAGAAGAGAATGTACCGTGTTCCCTTCAAGACCAGGAATTCTTGTGCCAGTCAGACCCACAAGAGAGAAGTAACAGTCACAGCATATAACCAGAGAACTGACATGAAAAAGAGCTGACCTTGGGACTGCTACCCCATAGAATCAGAGCTAGAAGTCTTGTTCCATGCTTGTTGAAGAACTAATGAGAGAGGTCTATTATTGGCAGAAATAAGAACTTGGAAAAAGTCATGAGGCTGAAGGGTAAGGTGTCAGTGAGCATATTTCAGAAGCTAACACGACAGAGTGATTGTATCTAATTGCCACCTGAATTAGAGTCTTTTGACTTCATTAATATTCCGTATGATCTGAGTTGTTGCAACACATTCTGGATCCAGTGGAGCAGTAAGATTGATTATGGGGTGAGTAGAGAGGAGTACAGGAGTGTGGGGGGACATATCTGACCTCATGAGAAATGGCTTTGAGCTGTGGATTATGATGCGGTGGTCCTCCCTTGTGAAGTTGGCAGACATTAGATATGGCCATCTCTACACTGCCCTTGGCTCCTTTTACTACAGCAGGACTTCCCAATTCAATATGTCTTTTGAGTTCTGGACTGTTTTTAATAAAGTTGTTAATTGTGGATCCAAGCAATACAAAATTGTTAACAATTTAAAAAAAATAACAATTTCAGTGTTTTCTTTATCTATCATGATGCTGCCTAGTGGCCCAGTGGTAAACACTTTTGCCTTATTGATGTTGAGATGTAATAAATACTATCCTATCTTTCTGAGGACCTGAGGGTCAAATCCACTGGCTGCTCCACAGAAGATGAGCAATCTCTTCCCATGCAATTCATTGCCTCTGAAAATTTCCTAGAGGGTCAATGATGAGTTAATTCTGACTCAGTGATGCATAACAATAAAATAATGATAAGCAAATAGTCCTGATGTCATCTTATCCAGATTGGCAAGGAGATGGTTAAACTATCACTATATGCAAATGATATGATAATGTACACAGAAAACCCCAAAGACTAAAAAACAACAACAACAAAACCTGTTAGAGTTAATAGGCCAATTTAGTAAAGTGGCAGGATACAAGATCAATATCCAAAAATCAATAGGATTCCTTTACAGTAACAAACAGAACTCAGAGAAGGAAATCAAGAAAGTAATACCATACTATATACTATATACTATATACTATAT
>NW_006399897.1:2243840-2246241 GCF_000299155.1 Elephantulus edwardii | reverse complement strand
ATAGCCAGTCACAAATTGAGATATTTGCGAGTGAACATAACTAGAGATAAAAAAGAAAACTATACAAAGAAAAATACAAAGCGTTTCTGCAAGACACAATAAGAAACATAAAGAAATGGAAAAATGTGTCCTGTTCATGGATAGGAAGACCCAATATTGTTAAAATGACCATCTTACTTAAAGCAATCTACATGTTCAATGCAATCGCAATCCAGATACTGAATTAATTTTGAACACGATTGAAAGGAAAATTATTAAATTTATTTGGAGTGAAAAGAGACCCTATTCAGCAAAACATTTCTAGAAAACAAAATGAAATTGGAGACATAGCACTCCCTTACCTCAAAACCTCATATACAGCAGTAGTAACCAAAATAGCATGGTGCTGGTACAATGACAGGCACAAAGACCAATGGACCAGAATTGAGAAACCAGAAATAGACCCAGATATCTATGGTCAACTGATACTTGACAAGAAAATCAAAGCTATTAAGTGGGGAAATGATAACCTCTTCAACAAAGGGTGCTGGCAAAACTGGACTTCCAGATGCAGAATATTGAAACAAGATCTACAAATCACACCAAACACAAAAATCTACTCAATGTAGATCCGAGACCTGCAAGTAAAGCCCAAAATCATAATGTTCATAAGAGACAAACTGGTTTCAAGCTTAAAAGAGCTAGTCCAAAGTATAAAGAGACTGCCAAATACAACCAGAAACATACAATCTAATGAGGATAAAATTGATGCATGGGACCTTCTGAAAATCAAATCCATGTGTGCATCAAAACCTTTTTCCAATAGGGTGGGGGAAAAAAATCAAAACCCTAGAGACTGGGAACAAACATTTGGTAATACCATCTCAGACAAGAGTCTCATAACAAAAGTTTACAAAATACTCCTGGGCCTCCAAAGGAAAAGACTAATAACAACATAACTAAATGGACAAAAGACATGGCAAGAAGTTTCACAGAAGAAGATATTTGAATGACAAACAGACAAAAGAAAAAATGCTACAAATCACTGGTAATAAGAGAGATGCAAATAAAAACCACAATGAGGTACAATTTCACCCTAGTAACAGTGGCAAAGTTTAACGGGGCAGCAAGTAATAGATACTGGAGAGGATGTTACAAGAAAAGAACTCTTCTACATTGTTGGTGGGATTGTAAAATGGTACAATCATTCTGGAAGGCAGTTTGACACTTCCTCAAAAAGCTGAACATAGGAATTCCATATGACCAAGATATTCCACTACTTGGAATACACACTGAGAAAATGAGAACTGTGTCACAAATGGAGATTTGTACACCAGTGTTCATAGAAGCATTATTCACCACCGGAAGAACATGGAAACCGCTCAAATGTGCAACCACAAATGAATGGATAGAAAAATTGTGATACATTCACACAATGTAATATTATGCACCCAGGAGCAATGATTTTGTAAATTAATATCTAACTTGGGAAGGACTATAGATGCATTATGCTGAGTGAACTAACTTAGTCTCACAAAGATAAATATTATATAAAACCATTCTTGTAGAATGAGTATAAGGATCCAAAAGGGATGGGAGAGGTTGGAAGCAGAGGACTGAGCATGTACAGGGGAATGTGTAATTAATCATGGGCTGTATCATTAGATAGGGGGATGAAGGAAATGGAAGGAATTTGTTCTTGAAAACAATGTATTTGAGTTTTGTAAATAAACTAGTAGAAAATTTTTAAAAAGTATTTTTTTTAATTTAGGTTGTGTATTTTTCATTTCAATGAACATCTACAGAGATTTTGGGATTCCATTCATTCCTTGTTGCACCCTTCTGAATGGAGGAATACAGAATAGAGTGACCTTTTGAACATTTAGGAGGATAGCAAGGATAATGACTAAATTTGTAAATCTTTTTGCTGATAATATTAAAGACACAGATAAAATTATTAACTTTCCTTTACAAATTATTATTGATTAATGTTATAATATTATTTATTAAAAGTATTTATATGTTATCCATTTTTTTCAACTACTACTTCTTGAAACTCACATAGTGCTATACAGTCAAACCTCAAATCTACAAGCCGCTCTGCAAGTGAAGTATGGGCAATCACTTCCCATGCAAAAAACTGCTTCTGAAAACCTACAAAAGGGTCAGCTATTACTTGGTTCATGCCCGACAGCACATGTTGTTGTTGTTGTTATATGCCATCGAGCCGTTTGCAACTCATAGTGACCCTATGAACAACAGCCCTAAACCCTGCTCTACCCTGTGTCAATCGCATTGCCTGTGACACACCCATCCTGATTGCCCCAGTCACTGAATCAATCCACCTCATAGAGGGTCTTCCCCTCCTGTGCTGTCCCTCCACCCTCCCAAGCATGATGTCCCTCTCCAAGGACCTGTCTCT
>NW_006399897.1:2206478-2242844 GCF_000299155.1 Elephantulus edwardii | reverse complement strand
TCAGGGGAATCTTGCTTGCATATGAAATCAATGATACAGTTCTGTAGTTTCCACACTCAGTTGGGTCAACCTTCTTTGGAAAGGGAACAAACATAGATCTCTTCCAGTCAGTTGGCCAAGTGGTTGTTCTCCAGATGTCTTGGCACAACTTGGTGAGCACATCCAGGGCAGCGTCTGTTAGCTGAAATATGTCAATTAGTATACCATCTATTCCTGGGGCCTTGTTTTTTTGCTATTTCCTTCAAAGCCAGTTGAACTTCCTCCTTCATCACCATAGGCTCTTGCTCAAATGTTATTTCATTAAATTCTTCTGTATCTGCTGATTCTTTTCGATACAATGACTCAATATATTCCTTCCATCTTCTTTTAATACCTCCTAATCATTTAATATTCTACCTAAACAGCTACAATTAACTACCTGCATTAACTCCACCAAGGGGAACAGTTCACATCAATGACGTGAACACAAACAAGTTTTGTGGTGCTTGTTTTTTCAGCACATAAACTAAAATTGGACAGTACAGAGAGGACTAGCATGGCCCCTGCACAAGGATGACAAGCAAATTCTTGACGTGTTCCATATTATTTTTTTTTTAAAGTGGAGATAAATCTGCCTCCTACTTCTTAAACCTACATTTCCCAATTCTGATACCAACTGTTCCTCTCAGGGATCTCACTGTTTTAACTGTGAGGCCTCTATTCCATTCTAACGGAGATAGAGGATCATACTTATAATTTTGGGGTTTGTTACAGAAATTACCCAATTATAATTAAACTTCGCAGTGAAGTAGGTGCTTTTTTTTTGTTATTGTTAATAAATGTTCTCAAGTGAAATCACAGGTCATTTAATCTCTATATTCCTGACTTTAATTCTGTGTTACAAAGCTTAGTCCTATACTGTCATCCCAACTCTTCGATAAGCTTGAGTGAAGGCCTCTGGAACTGACTCCATCAGGCAGCAGTCCCAGGTCAGCTCTGTATCAATCACATTGATCTCTAGTTTTCCTCCTCATTGCCACTGCTGAGGCAGCTCTCATATTTTCATAGCAACATTATTCACCATTGCAAGAACTTGGAAACAGCCAATAGATCAACCACAATCGAACCGATTGACAGCATGGTACATTCACATGATCGAATACTACACAGCATGTAGGAGCAATGATTTTGAAATTACTACCTAACTTAGGAGGGACTGGTGGGCATTATGCTAAGTGAACTGACTCAGTCCCATAAGTACAAATACTGTATAAACTATTTGTGTAGAAGTACATAACTTCTCTGGTTGATAAAAAAAACACACCAAACACTTCTCATTCTGAAGTACCAAAATTTTTTTTTCTGCTTCTGTCTTCTAGTTAGATTCCCATCTTTTACCTTTAAGCCTGTTCTATTTAATTCTAGAAATATTGTAAAACTTGCCAATCCTATAAATAGTAATATAGTTGCCTTCTTTGCAGGATCCCACCCGACCATGTAGCAAAAGACAACTGGCAATGGGTAGGAAAATCACTTTGAAAAATTATACCACAACATCCTTAGAACCCATATAGGATGCATTAGGGTATTTCTCTGTACCGATTTTACATGAAGAAATATATCCCATTAAAAAAAAAAAAAGATATTCTTCAGGGCCACACACGCGCACACACATATACATTTCTAAAAAACAAATCTAACACTTGCTTCCAGTTTAGATAGTTGCATAAAGGTGACAGGCAGAAATTTACTCTAAGAAATGCATGAAATCTAATTAATTGGAAATAACAAATGTCCATGTTAGTGGTTTTAAAAGTAGTTTGTTTGTTGTAGTTGTTCTGTCCTATCAAATAAAAATAGCCCTTAACTGACTCTCCAGTAGGTTGTCAGACACAGTAAATCTCACGGAATCAAACTGCCCATCTTTCTCCCAGAGAGCATCTGGTGGATTCAAACTTTACCATAGAACTGAGCTACAGGCTCGTTATCCATTTTCTACTCTGGGGCAGTGATGGGCTGTGCTATTTTCACTCCCTCCGTCCCTTTCAAAGAGACACTCATGGATTGTTCTTTGTCCCCATGTCTCGTTTTCTGCTTTACAGATATTTGGTGTTAAGAGCGGGGTCCATTGTTTCAGACTTATAGAAACATAGTTTGGTTTCGTGAATGTGGGGCTTGGAAAAATGTACAGTTAAATAGTTACTGTTTCTTTCTATGAAGTAGGGGAGGAAGCTTAAGAGGTTACTTCTCTTTATATTTAAGTGGAAAGTTGAGGAAGCTGCTTTATGGCCTGAAACAAAAAGGGTGTGAAGATGAGTCTGAGAATTTCTTTAAAAAATGTATGTGTGGCCTACTTCAACAAATGGTACTGGCAAAACTAGACTGCTACTTGCAGAAAGCTGAAACAGGATGCACTCCTCACGCCACACACAAAATCAACTAGGTGAATCAGAGACCTGGGAGTAAAGCCCAAATCTACCAAGTTCATAAAACACAAAATAGCATCAGGCTTAGATGGCCTAGTATAGAGACTGCCAAATACAACCAGAAATGCACATTCTGGATGGAATAACATTGACGGATGAGTGGAACCTTCTGAAGATTAAATTCTTGTGTGCATAAAAACATTTTCCAATAAAATGAAAAGAAAAGCTACTGACTTGGGGAAAAAATCGTTTGGCAATACCTTTTCAAACAAGAATCTCATATCAAAAGTTTACAGAATCCTACCAGGCCTCCACAAGAAAAAGACTGATAACACAAATACAAAATGGATGAAAAACATGGAAAGACTTTTCACAGAGGAAGATATTTGGATAGCCAACAGACAAGTGAAAAAAATGCCCAGGATCACTGACAATAAGAGAGATAGAAATCAAAACCAAAATGAGATACCACCTTACCCCAGTAGCAGTGGCAAAGTTTAACAGGGCGGCAAGTATTAAACATTGGGGAGGATGATGTGGAAATATAAGCATTCTTATAAACTGTTGATGGAATTGTAAAATGGTATAACCACTCTGGAAGACAGTTTGGCATTTCCTCAAAAAGCTGAACATAGAAATTCTGTATGACTCAGCAATTTCTGCTTAGACTATACCTTGAGAAAATTAGAACTGAGGCACAAACCTGATATATTGGTATTCACTGGACTTCACTGTATGTGTATGGCTATTATCCTGTCGCTCAGCACATTGTATTTCAGGATAGATCTAGAAATGACTTTTTTAATTATGAAGCCAACCTCATTTTTTCTCATCTATTCAACCCCGGCATAGTAAATCATATATGATCACCTGATTCAACATGACCCATGCCAAGCCATCTCATTTCGTCAATGTGTTCCATTTCTTTCTTAACAATGTCCAGTTTTCCTACATTCATGCTTCTCACATCCCACGTTCCAATCACTAGTGTCTCTTTACAGCTGTTCCTTTTTCTCTGTGTTTCCATTTCTAAGATCTCAGTTTCAATTGCCATATCTGTTAGTCCAAATGACAGTCTAAGTGTGCTCTGTTTTACATAGGGTTTTTGAAGGCCTGTCATTTTGGAAGTGGATGGCCAATCCTTCTCCCTAGTCTGTCTCAATTTTTAAATATATATAATTGTACCTGACAGACAAGCATTCAAAAGACCAATATTCATTGTTGCTGCCCACCCTGCTACATGTTTGGTTGGGGTGTGTGTGTGTGTTTGTGTGTGTGTGTTTAATCCACCCTTTCCCTAGAGATTTATACACCAATTTTCATAGCAACATTATTCACCATTGCAAGAACATGGAAACAGCTAAATGATCAACCACAATCGAACCGATTGACAGCATGGTACATTCACATGATCGAATACTACACAGCATGTAGGAGCAATGATTTTGAAATTACTACCTAATTTAGGAGGGACTGGTGAGCATTATGCTAAGTGAACTGACTCAGTCCCATAAGTACAAATACTGTATAAACTATTTGTATAGAAGTAGATAACTTCTCTGAGACAAACTTTGCTTTATGATTTGGGTTTGACTGCTGAACCAAAACAACAGCTTGGATTAACTTGTGAATTCTGCTTTGAAACTGCTGCTTAAACCCTGGGTTTGCACTGGGTGATAATCTTTGCTTCCCCTACTGTCCATCTTGCTTCTCTAAAAATCACATGCAACAACTGTGAATTTGTGGGTCAATATCAAGTAAATTAACCTTTTGCTACTGCTGTGCATCAAAAGACAAAATGAGGCTGAACTATGGGTTCTTTATCTGCTTTCTGCTCTGAGAGGGTAAAAGGGGGTAACTGCTCTTACTCCGTTTAGCCTTTTCAAAGAGAGAATATCAAGACCTTGTGCCCCCGTGTCCCATTTATAACTCCTTAGACGCACCCTTTTCCAGTCACTTCATGTGGGAACAAGATTTTCTGACTTGACACAGCAAGAAATCTGAGCACTTTCAGATTTGGGTTTACTGAGAGAATGGAGTACTTCTGGAAACTTGTTTTAAGATATAAGATCCTTATAACTTTCAGAGAAAAACGGAGAATAGAATAATTCAAGAGTCCTGATGAGCCAAGGGACCAAGGGACCAAGAAATAGAAGTTGAAGAACAAAGACAACAGGAATCGGAACTCTTTTTTCTCTCTCTCAAGGTCACGTTCTCTTTGATTTCAAATAATGGTGTCAAAGTCTCCTAAGTTTAACAGGCAGATTTTTCATCACCATGGCTACAGATTGGATTGTGGAATTACCATTTGTGATATCTAGAAGAAGAGGCCAAATTTACTACCCAAAGTTAAAGGTTGTGGGTCTGCCATGTCGATTGAGCAGAATAATTGGGAAAGCCAAAGAATAGGATACATTGGGGCCAAGGGTAGGAAACAATACTCAGTTTGAGTAAGAGAATGGGATTACCCAAAACTGAGAGAACAAAAGTGTAATAATAGTGTGCCTGGAAATTAGATCAGTTTCATAGTGTCCAAGTGGTTTCCAACAGAAACTAGAGATCGTGGTCAGGACCCAGTATCTAGGAGGTCATTGCCAAGATGGTCTCAGAAAACAGAAGCTTAGTTTTCAGTCTTGATAGTAATTTAAATTGTTTCTCTGGGTTGTTACTGTTAATTATTGGTTTAATGACTGTTATCTCTTAGTCTCCTTCAGTTTTCCCTTTTTTTAAAGAAAATATACTTTGTGCTTGTTTCACTATTATGCTTTGATAGGAAATAACATGTATTCTAGATATTCTAAGTTTCCAGATGCAGAGGATTTTGGTCTCAGGATAGATTTGTATTTAGAGTTGACTTTTGTTGTCATCTACTGATGTGAAAGTGTCATGAACGTGGAAAAATTATAATTTTTTTAAATTTTATTACATTTTTAATTTTTTTAATTTTATTACCGTCAAATTGGATCTGACTGGTACAGGAGGAGATTGCTCCTCCTTCCCCAGCAGAGCATCTGGTGGATTCAAACTGTGTACCTCTGTGATTGCATTGTAGCTTCTTGCCACTAGGTCACCAGAACTCCCTTAAAAATTATAATTTTTGAGCATCAATGGATGTGATGTATTAATATGTGTCCCCTTAAGTATGCATTTAAATGGCTAATAATTTGACAATAATTTAATGGCTAATTTGATAGTTACTTGATGATAACTTTATTCCCATGATGTTATTAATCTATCTACTATAAGAAGATTTACATGGAATGTCATTCTCATATGCGGGTCATTGATCTGATCTAATGTAAAGGTACTTTGCTAGAATATGGATTGCACATTTTTTTTTAAAGTGTACACATTTTGAAAGAGGAGAGAAGTGAATACAGTAGGAGGGACCTCAATAAAACAACACAAAAGGTCTAGAGAAAAAGCACACATCTTTTGGACCCCTGGTTACTGGGCAGTCTTGTTCACTTAGGAGTAAATTTGCCAACATGAGTGGTATTCTCCAAGGACTAATACTTGATCTACACATGTTGGGAGGAGAGGACTTTCTTCCAGTGCAAGTAAAGAAAGAAAGCCTTTCCCAGAGCTGTTGCTGTTACACACTCTTGAGTTGGAAGCAACTTATAGGTACCCTCCAGTGTGGTTTTTACAGGTAAGTTCTACTAGAATTTAGTAGTAAATTCTACTGGAGGAGATTGCAGCTGGTGGATCGAACTACATAACTTTGGATGACAGTACAAGTATTTATCAGTACGTCACATATAATAAAACTTTTAGCCTCTCAAATTGTAAGAGAATAAATTATTATTTAAGGCATATACTTGTGATATTTCCATTATTTAAGTACTAAACAACTAAGACAGTAATTATATATAAAATAATAAACATAGGGACAAAAACTAATAAAGGCATCACTACAGCTTATATATTAAATCATGTCTATTTAGATATCTTTTCTAAAATAACTGAACCAAAATTGTCTTTCCCCTTCAACTTCAGTAAGAATCCACTATCATAAAATACCTTTAAAAAAATTCCCTGTTATTGAAAATAAATGAAAAAAACTTTGGAGACATAGTGTCTATGCTCATTGTAAACATTTTTTGCTATGCCTGATCTCAAAATATAGAAGAAAGACATGGAGCAGACTGTGAAACATCTGAAGTGTCTATCAACCAGACAGGGATTCTTAGTACTTGCCAAGTATTTAAATTAAATTTGGCTATCTGTCTCTACGTGTGCTTAGTACATACATATTTCCTATAGACCACAAATGTCTAGCTCCTGATAAGTAGAGATGATTTCCTTTCTTCCAATGTGAGACATCATGTGTTTTATTTAGCTATTTCATTTTTAATATTAGTTTCTGAAAGGAGAAATAGCTCAATGTAATCTTCAAAAAGTGAGACCCAGAGAACTTCAAAAAGTGAGACCCAGAGATTTATCTTTTAGAATAGAATAAGACTATTTTTTTTAATTAGTATAACTAAAAAAATAGATTTTTTTCATTATCTATTGATTTATAGAGAATATGTTATGCTTGTCTTGAATCATTTTGATTCAATCCTAAATGTAGATCTAGTATCCGTGAATAAAAGTATGATAGTAAGACTGGTGAGTTACAGACTCCTTCAAAACCAGTATTGAGAAAATATCAAGTTTTATATTGAATAAAGTGGATGCAATCTTTCCCGTGATAATTATGGAAATAATTAGATGTTACACTACCTAGGCTAAAGGAGCTGAGAGTATACATATTCAATTACAATGAAAAAATATTTTGAAAAAGAATTCAGATTGAATAATGGTGCCTAGAATTTTATGTATACTTTCATATAGTTTTTCCTTTTCAAATAAAATACACTTTAGCCATGTACTATGGAATTGATTCATAACAGTAATAGTTGAATGATCTCATATGTATACAGAAAATAAATAGATGAACATAAGTAGACTAATAACAAAGCAAGTACAGACCCATAAACTAGTAACTGAACTACTTATGCATAACTTTGTCAGTAATTTCTAACACTGAAAAGATAATACAGGTAAACTTCCGTGTTAAGAGTAGCTTTGTGAGAACAGTAGATGGAGTTCCAGCGTGAAGTATTTAGAAAGTCATAACTCAATTTGAAGTAATAGAGCACTGGGAGTTGCACTGTTTACTGAAAGGCCACACACTTTTCACAACTTCAATTTACCAGCAACTCTGAAGATAAAAGGCAGTAGATCTCCTCCTGTAAGATGTATATCCAGGGAAACACAAAGGAAAAGCAGCTATAAGTTGTTTTTAACTTGTTATCAGTGAATGAATAAATAACATAAGAGACACAAAAGCTAAGTATTACTAGTATGCTATTGTAAATTCTGTGAAGTTGGTTCAGACTCAAAGGAAAACCTTATCTATTTCTACCTCATATAACAGTTTACATTGTTCTCCAGGTCCTGTGAAAGAGCTGGCATAATGCTATACAAACAATGAAGCCTTTCTTGAAGGGGAATGAAGTTGGTGGGTATTGTTTGGTTCCCCAGGGGGTCTAAAATCCCTTGAGATATTTTTGGTTGTTGTATTTAGAGCAGGAGAATACTTCTGGAATGCTGCACTAATGGTCAAGATACAGCAAAACATCCTAAAGTGTATAACATAGGCCTGGCAGCACAGAATTATCTCATTCTACAAGTTATTTTATAGCAGCTCAGTTCAAAGGTAGTTTGTGACTGGTCTGTGATACAGTATTTATGAATCACTAGCCATTTAATTGAAGAGCAGACATCTGACTTTATTTGTTCATTCCAAAAATTAACTGGTTAAACTTGCCATGTGGGATTGTGTATATTAAAAACATCTGATTAAACTGTTTGGTTATTCACTTACAGAATCACCTATCCAGTTATTAGTAGTAAGAAAAGAGACAGAAAAGTGCTCTGAATAAAGTTTAATTGGTATCTACAATAACATATTTGAGTAATGATGAAGTAATGGAAAAAACATATACTTTAGATTCAAAAGACTAAGAAAAAGTAACTATTAGCATTTTGACTTCCGACTTTGTGTACTATTGGTGGATTTCAGTTAGTCTCTTTATAAAATGGGGATGATTATTTTCAGAAATTGCTGTAATGTGAGAAATGAGAACCAAGAAGCCCAGACATAGGCTTCAGATTTAAAGAGAGATAGCCACATTGAAGTTGGACTATAAAATGCTGGGAATGGAATACTCCTTTATTTGCATTATCATTGATATTGACATTGGAAGCAGGAGTGAAATTCAGTTCCTAAACAACATGACTCTGGATATTCTATGATCTTTGAGAAATGATGATGGTTGTAGAGAGGATTCAGGTTTTTTGTTCATAGGTTCACCATGAGTCATGCTCGACTTGACAGCACTCAACAACAACCTTGATATTGAAAGAATATAACTATTTGGTATGTTCTATAAAGAATTCTATAAGTAAGGAAAAAAAATCTGAAATTTTACTCCCTTGAGTACTTTCTCTGTTAACATTTAGCTTTAATACTTTTAATAATTTTCCTAATTCATCTTGAATTCTCAGTTTATTGACCTATATAGGGAACTTTAATATATTTCACTTCATAAATAGCATAGAAGTTTCAAAAAAGTACATTGTTCTTTTCTGTACAAAAAGAAACTAGGCTATTTTCCTTTGTTTTACCTAAGCAAAACCTGACAGAAAAATTAAATGTGAACAGGGATAGGTAACACAAAATTAGAAATGTATATGGAGAAATCATGACAAATATTGTCTATCTCTAACTTAGCTCATTTCGTGAAATATTGATGTCTTATTTTGTTATTAGATGCAATAGAGTCAACTATTATGAGTACCAACCTTAAGTTCTAAAGTATGAAGCCCTGCTCCTTATTGTACCCTCCTCACATAAATTTTGTGCTAAAGCATATTGTTCTGGTTACAGTGTAATCTGTTTAATTGAGGATCTTACTCTCACTGGATCTCTACTTCTCCAAAAATGGTGTCTATTTAAGTAGATTGGCCCTTCTAATAACATGTCCACATTATGTGAAGCAAAGTCTCACTATCCCTCCTTCTATGGAGAACTCAGAGTGCATTTCTTCCAAAACAGACTTAATTCTTTTATTGGCAGTCTATGATATATTAAAGTTTCTTTGCAACATCACAGTTCAAAGGAATTAATTCTTCTTTAGTCATCCATACTCATTGCCCAACTTGAAACCCAATGAATAGCAGCGAAACATTAATTTCTATCAAAGTAAATGTATTCTTATTTTATTAAGATGTTTAATTATCACAATGATAATATTTTATTATTATTACCTCATCTATAAAAATCTGGGCTCAATTATGAACTTATTTACATTATAATAGTCCCTAATTTCAATAAGCTATTTCTTATACACACAGTGTCTAGTTTCATTAAACCACTGCATTTTAACAGACAATTTGTGTGGAATACTAACATCTGAGTATCTCAACAGAATAAAATTCAACCTTCTGAAATGGCTCCTAGCATGCTTTTCAGTGGTCTAAATGTCAAAGAAATATTTGGATTTCATATTCCTCCCTTTCAAAGTTTATTTTAGATACCTAATTAGACTTAACTCTTCAACATGTATGCAGAGCAGATTATCCGAGAGGCTGGGCTCTATGAGGAGAATTGTGGCATCAGGATTGGTGGAAGATGTATTAACAGTCTCCATTATGCAGATGACACAACCCTGCTTGCTGAAACTGAGGAGGACCTCATGCACTTGCTGCGAAGGGTCAAGGACTGCAGCCTTCAGTATGGACTAAGGCTCAATGTCAAGAAGACAAAGATTCTCGCCACTGGACCAATTAGCAGCGTCAGGATGGATGACGAAGAGATTGAGAGTGTTCACAGTTTCAGTTTGTTCGGCTCCACAGTCAACACTCTTGGCACCAGCAGTCAGGAAATCAAAAAGGGTATCACGATGGGAAAGCCTGCTGTTAGGGACCTCTCAAAGGTACTCAGGAGCAACAGTGTCTCTCTGGAGACTAAGGTGTGCCTGATACAGGTCATGGTATTTGCAATCGCTTGTTATGCATCAGAGAGTTGGGCAATGACTAGGGAGGACAGAAGGAGAGTGGATGCTTTTGAGCTGTGGTGCTGGAGAAGGGTACTGAATGTACCATGGACTGCCAGGAAAACAAACAGATTCATCTTGGAGAGGATTAAACCAAGCTACTCCTTGGAGGCAAAGATTCTGGGGCTTCGTCTGACATACTTTGGACATGTTGCCAGGAGGGACGGGTCCTTGGAGAGGGACATCATGCTTGGGAGGGTGGAGGGACGGCGCAGGAGGGGAATACCCTCTATGAGATGGATTGATTCGGTGACTGGGGTAATCGGGATGGGTGTGTCAGAGGCGGTGCGGTTGGCGCAGGATAGAGCAGGGTTTAGAGCTGTTGTGCATAGGGTCGCTATGAGTCAGAAAGGACTCGAAGGCACATAACAACAACAACAACAATTAGACTTAACTCTCCAATTATATTTTCTGTACTAGATTTATTTTATTCTGCCACTAGAGAATGCTACATTAAAATAGTATTGATATAAATTTATGAAAAATCCCCACTATTATTGTCATTTTTACCTGTATATATCAACAACAAAACCAAAATATCAAAACAATAATAAACCCAAAAAAGAAACACTTTATCCTTCTAGAAACAAACACTAATACTGTAATAATTATAGAAATATTTAAGAATCAGTCTACATGATAGCTTCAAATTAAACTTTTAATCTCTAGCATTTGATTTTTTAAATATGTCCTGGGAGTAACATACTACTACTATGATATTAAGTCTCTTGATGAATTCTTTGCCGATAACTTGAATATATTTGTGAATTGCCATTTATGTCACATATCAGAATGCCTCTCATTTGATAAATGGAGTCAGTACTACAAGAAGAAAATAGCATGCCCCTGCTCCAGGCTTATTCAGTGAGCTTCTTAATGTTTCTTTTTAATGGAGTGGCTTTTTGTTTCTTTTTAAATCATTGCTTCATTTTTAAGACTATACCACACTCTTTAGAAGTGATGAACTATTTTGTAAAACAGCTTTTTAGTTGGGCTGACAACTTATGTATAGTGAGAGTTGATATGTTTAAACCTTAATGGTAGCAGTGTTTTTTCAGTAGCAGCAGGAGAAGTAATGAAGTCTTGTTGATATTAAGCTGGAGCGATGCTTTAAAGTGAGTGCCTGCCTAATTCTTAGATAGAATAATCCATAACTCAGGTCTCCAGAGGCAATTTGTGTATTACCTCATATTTCTATATTCAGCAGTAATAAAAGATGTCATTCAGATGACCTGAGGTCTACAATTTCATACTATAGAAAGAAAAAGATATTTCTTTCCCAACACATAAGACTTCTTCATGGCTAATTAGGTGTGGCCTTGTCTTTTCTATTGTGAACTATACGGTAATTGTAACTTGACACTTTTATTTAAGACATTTGTTGGTTTGATTTGCCTTATTCGTTTGTACTAAACAATTCTGAATAAAACATATATAAGCTTTTTATTTGATTATTTTTGTCTCATTCTCTGAAATCTATCCTAATATCACAAAATAAGCCAGAATTTCTGATGCTTTCAATATAGTTTATGTAATTGATGGAACTGTTTACATTTTTAACTACATTAAATTAATCTTATTATATATTTTATTGTTTTATAATGACCAAGAGTTATGAATCATATTGTTTTACTTCAAAGTGATTTTTATTCTAATTAATTTCTTGTCAATATTTTATTTTTAACATGCTCAGTTTGTTATGAGACTGGGCTCTATGAGGAGAAGTGTGGCGTCAGAATTGGTGGAAGATCTATTAACAATCTGTGTTATGCAGATGACACAACCCTGCTTGCTGAAACTGAGGAGGACCTGAAATGCTTGCTGCAGAGGGTCAAGGACTGCAGCCTTCAGTATGGATTGAATCTCAATGTCAGGAAATCAAAGAGTCTCACCACTGAACTGGATGGATAGTGAAGAGATTGAGATTGTTAACAACTTTAGTCTGCTTGGCTCCACGGTGAATACTCTTGGCACCAGTAGCCAGGAAATAAAAGAAAGTATTGTGATGGGAAAGTCTGCTGTTAGGGACATCTCCAGGGTACTGAAGAGCAATGGTGTCTCTCTGGAGACTAAGGTGTGTCTGATACAAGCTATACATCTTTGCAATCACTTGTTATGCATCAGAGAGTTGGACAATGACTAAGGAGGATAGAAGGGGAATTGATGCCTTTGAGCTGTGGTGCTGGAGAAGAGTATTGAATGAACCCTGGACTGCCAAGTAAACAAATTCATCCTGAAGAGGGTTAAATCAGGCTACTCTTTGGAGGCTAGGATTCTGAGGCTTCCTCTGACATACTTTGGACATGTTGTAAGGTGGAAGAGGTCCTTGGAGAGGGACATCATGCTTGGGAGGGTGGAGGTGCGGCGCAGGAGGGGAAGACCCTTTATGAGGTGGATTGATTCAGTGACTGGGGTAATCGGGATGGTTGTGTCAGAGGCCGTGAGATTGGCACAGGATAGAGTAGAGTTTAGGGCTGTTGTACATATGGCCGCTATGAGTCGCAAGCAACTCGATGGCACAGAACAACAACAGTTTGTTGTTGTTCTATGCTGTCGAGTAGACTACAACTCATAGCAACCACAGAGTTACTCACAGTAACTCTGAACTCTTTTCTATCCTGAGCCAGTTTCACTGTCTGTGATACGTCTAGCCTCATTACCCCAGTTATTGTCTAAATTCATCTCATCTAGGGTCTTTCTCTCCTGTACTGTCC
Source organism: Elephantulus edwardii (assembly GCF_000299155.1). Classification (NCBI taxonomy): domain Eukaryota; kingdom Metazoa; phylum Chordata; class Mammalia; order Macroscelidea; family Macroscelididae; genus Elephantulus; species Elephantulus edwardii. Next base: position 2,229,617 of record NW_006399897.1, on the reverse strand, counting down.
CTTGAGGCATGATATCCTTCTCCAAAGACTGGACCCTCCTGTTTACATGCCTAAAGCATGTCAGATAGAGCTTCAAAATCCTTGCCTCAAAGAAGAAACTTAGTCTCACTCTCTCCAGGACAGACCTACTAGTTCTTTTGGCAGTCCATGGTATGTTCAACTCTGTTCTCCAGAAACACAACTCAAAGGCATCATCAATTCTACTTGGGTCATCCTTTGCCATTTTCCAGCTCTCTGATGCATAGCAAGTTATTGCAAAGACCATGGCCTGGATCAGGTACACCTTATTATCTATACTGATATTCTTGCTTTTCAGCTCTCTAGATAGGTCCCTCACAGCAGATTTTCACAACGCAATTTTTCTTTTGATTTCATCACTGACTGCTGGTGCCAAGAGTGTGGATTTTGGAATTTAGCAAGATGAAATTAACGATCTCAATCTCATTTCCATTAAGCATGATATTGCAATTGGCCCAGTGGTAAGAATCTTAATTCTCCTGATGCTGAGCTTCAATGCACATTCCTAACTACAGTTATTGACCCTCTTTAGTAAATGCTTCAGGATCTCCTCAATTTCAGCCAGTAAAGTTTTGTCATCTGCATAATGCAAATTGTTGAAGAGTCTTCCTCCAATCCTGATGCCACAATTCTTCTAATAAAGCCTAACCTCTTAAATGATCTATTCTGCATAAAAAGTATAGAGAAATAACACATCCCTAAAACACTCCTTTTCTGAATTTGAAACATACAGTATTTCTTGGCTCTGTTCTCATGACTGCCTCCTGATCCAAGTACAGGTTTCACAAGAGTACAATCATGTGTTCTGGGATTCAAATTCTTCTCAAAATAGTCACAATTTTTTTGTGATTCACTCAGTCAAATGCTTTTGCATAAGCAATAAAACACTGATAGCCATTCCTCTGGTACTCTCTGTTTTTGGCCAAGATCTACCTGTACATACTTAATATTTCTTGACATTCTCAAATTTGTTTATAAAACCAAAATCATGTTATCTACTATGAGCTATAAATTTAGTATATCTATTTAATCCATATTTCTCATAGTAACTATGTTTTTGTGTTCTGTAGAGCTGGAACCAATCGATAGCTGACCCTCGAGTTGATTGTTAGAGGCAGTTAATTTCATGGGAGAAGATTGCCCATCCTTTTTCTGAGGAGCAATTGGGATTTCAAAGCATCTTCTTGCCACTAATTTACCAGAGCTCATCCAATTCCTAAGCAACATGGCTCTGGAAACTCTTTGAACTTTGACAAGTGATAATAATTATGGAAAGGCTTCCGTCCTATTGTTTATAGAGTAGCTGTGTGTCATGCAAACTTGATGACAATCATCAACAACAACAATAACAATAAATTTAATCCATAATTTGTTTATCTTTGTAACAATTATTTATTGAAGAATTCTCAATTGTTGTCAGGCATCAACCTAGTTTCTGCGAATATAGCTGTATGTTGTTGTTGTTGTTATGTGCCATCAAGACACGTGTGACTCATAGTGACCCTATGTACAACATCCCTAAACCCTGCCCTGTCCTGTGCCAATTATACCATCTCCAACACACCCACTCCAATTACCCCAGTCAGTGAATCAATCCACGTCATACAGGGTCTACCCCTCCTGCTCTGTCCATCCACCCTCCCACGCATGATGTCCCTCTCCAAGGATTGGTCCCTCTTACAACATGTCCAAAGTATGTCAGATGAAGCCTCAGAGTCTTTACCATCAAGGAGCAGCCTAGTTTAACCCTCTCTGGGATGAACCTCTTTATTTTCTTAGTACTCCATGGCACATTCAACACTTTTCTCCAGCACTACAGCTCAGACGCAGCAATTCTTCTTCTATCCTCCCTAGTCGTTGTCCATCTCTCTGACATTAACAAGTGATTGCAAAGACCATGCCTGAATCAGACTCACCTTAGTCTACAGAGAGACACCACTGCTCTTCAGTACTTTAGAGAGGTCCCTAACAGCCGACTTTTCCATGACAATACGTCTTTTAATTTCCTGGTTACTGGTGCCAAGAGTGTTGACTGTGGAGCCAAACAAACGGAAGCTGTGAACAATCTCAATCTCTTCACAATCCATCCTGGTGCTCTCAATTGGTCCAGTGGTGAGAATCTTTGTCTTCTTGACATTGAGCCTCAATCCATATTGGAGGCTGCAGTTCTTGACCCTCTGCACCAAGTCCTTCAGGTCTTCCTCAGTTTCAGCAAGCAGGGTTGTGTCATCTGCATATTGCAGATTGTCGATAGATCTTCCACCAATCCTGACTTCACACTTCTCCTCATAGAGCCCAGCCTCCTGGATAATCTGTTCAGCATACAGGTTGAAAAGGTATGGAGAGAGGACACATCGCTCGTGTACACCCTTCCCAATTTTAAACCATACAGTGTTTCCTTCCTTTGTTCTGACAACTGCCTCTTGGTCCAAGTATTGTTTTCACATTAGCATGATCAAATGTTCTGGGATTCCCATCATCTCAGAGTCCCATTCTTTTCAGAGTTGGGCCAAGAAAACAATCTATACACTAGTTCTAAAGGATACATCACCTTCACTTGGGAAACATTATCACTAAAATTAAGAGACCCTGGTCACAGCATAAGAAATTGTCAAAAGCTGATGTGTTTGGAATAACAGAATCCAAGATAGCTTCAGATATAAGATATCAGATCACGGGCTGGACAGTGGCAGATAGGTGTTGAAGGGAATGGGAAAATGTGGATGTGTATCCTGGTGGATGGTAGAGCCAGGAAATAAGTGGATCAAGACACTTGTGCCAAGGGCAGGGACAACACTGAAACTAATGGTTAATTCCACAATTAGGGATGTATCTTTCACTTTTTTCCTGTAAAATGTTTGTCTGTCTGATACTTCTCTAAATCTGAGCATTCAGATTAAGACAGACTAAGAAGAAGGATTGGCCATATACTTCCTAAATAGCAGGCCTCTGATATCTCTATGTATGTATAGCTCTATAGGTCTTTTTTAATTTCGTGCTGTTTTTCTGAAAATTGGACAATGAATAAGAATGACAGAAAAAAGAATCAATACTTTTGAATTCTGGCGTTGGATAAGAGTATTGAATAACCATGCACTGTAGACATAATAAATACATCTTGGAGAAAATGCAACCAGAGTACTTCTTAGAAATAAGGATTATGAAACTTCTTTTCACATATTTTGGACATATTTTTAAGAGAAGCCAGTCCTTGAAAATAGATATCATGTTTAGAAAGGAGTAGGATCAATTAAATTCCAGTTAATATAAATAAATTTGGCAAAAACAATAATTATAAAAATGTTTCTTGGTTGTATAGTACATTGCATGTTGGATTTCTAACTGAATGGACAGTGGTTTAAACCAATGATCTTCTTTGTGTGTGTGTATGAGAGAGAGAGAGAGAGAGAATGAATACGGAAAGTGTCTCCTTTAATTTTTTTATTTTAGGTGTTTTTTTTTTTAATATGCCGTGGACTACTAAGAGAGCAAACAGGTTCGTCCTAGAGCGGGTGAGACCAGGCTGCTCCTTGGAGGTTAAGGATTCTGAAGCTTTGTCTGACATACTTGAATATGTTGCAAGGAGCGACCAGTCCTTGGAGAGATATGTCATGCTTGGGAGGGTGGAAGGACAGCAAAAGAAGAGGTAAACCCTAGATGAGATGGATAGTGAGTAGGGTAATGGAGGTATGTGTATCAGATTGACACAGGATAGAGCGGGGTTTAGGGCTGTTACACACAAAGTTGCTATGAATCATAGTCAACTTGACAGCACATAACAACAACAAGCAAATCACAAAACTCCCAGATTCAAGGCTAAGGGACTTGAAGAAGCGTGAAGGTCACATTGTATAAGAACTGTGAAAAAAAGTGCTCAGGTATCTTTAGAATAAAGTCTTTTGATTCATCATCCTATCTGCTTTAAAAAGTTTAATCGACTTTCTTCTCACATTCATTTATTTTTTTATTGGCATTCACCCAGTTTCTCAATTAAAACGTTATTTTTTTTATCTTCATAGGTGAACATCTGAATATTTTATCAAAGAGTTTTGATGGAAAAAGTTGTACTGTCACAGGAAAGGGAATTCGTCCAACAATGGAGTATGTCAGCATTGTATTTTTGGCATTTACTAACTTGTGACATTTTAAAGTGCTCTAAAAGGACAAAGTATTAGAAGAATGATTGAATAAGTCATTGTAATTTTTTTCTCTTTAACATTAACAAATTTAATGGTGAAAGACTATCAAATATAAACTATTTTTCCTTTCATATTACTTTACTCTCTACAATGTTTGACATTGTTGGCTACTTACTACCTAAGAAGGAAGCCCTGGTGGCCTGTCCTGTAGGGAGTTGTGTTTCTAACCCAAAGGCGATGCCTCTATAACAGTTTGAACCCAGGAGTGGGTCTTGGGAGAAAGATGGATAACCTCCTTCTGTAAGATGTACAGCCTCTGAAATTATGCTGGAGGGTCATTTACGAGTTGGTTCCTACTCAATGGCAGAGAGTTTTAGTTTGTTTTTTTTTGGTAAACCTTATAATTTTATTATAATTAAAGCTACCTTATCATTATTTATTTCTTTGCTTCTTCACTGACAAATCTTTCCAGGCTCTTGTTTTCACTCATATTCTTCTGGTCAACCATAATATCAATATATTACTTTACATGATTTTATTGAACAACTCTGCTATCATGGATAGTTTTACCTTTAATGCATCATATTTATATTATTGATAGTTATCAGTTAGTGATGGTAGTCACATCTTGATGGTGGTCATGTAAGGGAAGGTTTTTGGGGTCATGTTTGATGTGTGTTACTGTTTTTCCCCCCCAAAAGTGGTGCCAGTTTAACTTTTGACCAAGGATACAGGCCTGCTTAAAGGTGTCTTTAAAATCCCATAAAGATAATTATAATTATTAGAAAATGTATTAATTTCAGGATATTCTTTAAGTGATACAGCAAATGTTTGTCTATTTTCTGTACTGAATAACTTGGAGTTGCTGTGATGCGGAACACTGCCATAGTTGTGTCAAATACCATAATGGTTACCCATCATGGACAGTGTTTGGAGGAGCCTCCAGACTGATTCAGGGTGGGAAGCAGGAGTGGCATTCACTTCCTAAACTAGATGCCTCTGGAAATTCTGTAAATGTACAGAAATGATGTTAGTTGTAGAACAGAGTTCAGGTCTCTTTGTGCAAGGCTCGCTATAAGTTGTACTCAACTTAATGACACTTAACCACTGCTAAATGAGACTCATGATGTCATATCTGGAGGAACATTTTTCTGCTTTGTACATCACTTTTTGTCAATGTGCTGTTTGAAGTAACCTGGGTTTGCTGTGATGTTGAAATTTGTGCCATTGGAGTATCAAACATCGTAATGTTTCCCCAGTGTAGTTCAGTGGAGCTACAAGTTGTAAAACAGGTTTGGAAGGAGGCGTGGCATCTACTTCCTAAACCACATGCCTCTGGAAACTCTATTTACTTGGAGAAATGATGATAGTTATGGAAAGGCATTAGGTTTTTTTTGTTCACAGAGTCGCTATGAATTGTGTTCGACTCGACCTCAATCAACAACAACAACAACAACAACAACAACTATATATATATATATATATGTCACTATGAGTTGTACTTGAGTCAATGGCAACTAACAAGACAACAAGAATAACTTGACTCAAGTACAACTTATGGTGACCATATTACCAACAGATCTGAACCCTGTCATATCCTGTGCTATCCTCACAATCCCTGACACACTCAAGGACATTGCTGAAATCACTGGGTCAATCCACCTATTTGAGGGTCTTCTTCTTCTTTGTTGTCCCTCCATCTTTCCAAGTATGATGTCCCTCTCCAGGGAATAGCTTCTCCTACTAAAATGTCCAAAGCATGCAAGACAAAGCTTAATTACCTTTGCCTCCAAGATGCAGTCTGACTACTTTCTCCTAGAATATCTTTAATATTTTCTATTCATTGTCCTACTTACAGCTGCATACTAGGAGAAGTGGTCTGTTCTACAACTTGTCTGTCAGTTTTCTATACTGTAGTAGCTTGCATGTACGTTTCTGTGATACTGGAAACTATGCCACCAGTGTTTCTAACACAGCAGGGTCACCCATGGTTTGCAGGTTCCAGCAGAACTTGAAAACTAAAATAGATTAAAAAGAAGAACTGGACATACACTTCTGAAATAATAAGCCTTTGAAAACACTTTTGATAGTAAGTTTCCTTACAGCTTGTTGTTATTGCTATTGTTATACATCAACAAATTAAGGGTGACCCATTTCAATCCTATGAACAATAGATCTGAACCCTGTCCCATCCTGCACCATCCTCACTATCTCCAACTCATTTGAGCCCATTGTTGCAGTCACTGTGTCAGTTAATCTCATTGAAAGTGTTCCTCTCTTTGGTAAGCTTCTAACTTTCCAAGTATAATGTCCCCTCAAATAAATGTTGTTAAGTGCTATCAAGGCATAGACAACTCATAGTGACTCTATGAACAAAAGACCTGAATACATGTATAACATTGATCGTTCCTCTAAATTCATAGTGTTTCCAGAGATAAGCAATTTCAGAAGTGGATGCTAGTCCTGCTTTCAAGCTTATTTTAATCAGGGAGCTCCATCAAACACTGTCCACTATGGGTAACCATCACATGGGTAATTATCACATTTGACACATCAGTGTCACAGTGTTCAGTATCACAACAACCACAAATTACCTCTGTACAGCAACTGGACAGACAAGTGCCATAATACTTATAAGAATGTTTGACCTAAAACAATTAAAACCAGGCCTGAGGGACACAGATTAAAATCACCCACCTCTGGCTTGGCAGCATAACTTTCTATCCACTAGGCCAACAGAGCTCTCTTTCTGTCATTGTTGTTAAGTGTTGTTGAGTTGCAGACAACTCATAGTTACTGTATCAACAAAATACTAGAGCACCACAAGATAAAGGTGAACAACCCAATAGCAAAACGGGCACAGGATATGAACAGACACTTCACCAAAGAAGACATTCAGATGGTCAAGAAACACTTGAAGAAATGTTCAAAATCCCTAGCTCTAATAGAGATACAAATCAAAACAACTATGAGATATCATCTTACCCCAGTAAGAATAGCAAAATTTAACAGAACAGCAAACAAATGCTGGCGAGGTTGTAGAGAAACTGGGACCCTTATTCACTGTTGGTGGGAGTGTAAAATGGTGCAGCCACTATGGAAGGCACTATAGCGCTTTCTCAAAAAGTTTCAAATAGAAATACCATTTGACGTAGCAATTCCACTACGTGGAATATTCCCCAAAGAAACTATAAACACCACCCAAGTAGATATATGCAAACTCATGTTTAATGTGGCTTTGTTAAAATAGCAAAGATCTAGAAACAACCCAAGTGCCCATCAACATAAAACTGGATAGAGAAATTGTGGTATATTCACACAATGAAATACTACACTGCATTCAAAAACATGGAATTCATTGAATATTCAAAATGGATGACCCTGGGGGACATTATGCTAAATGAAATATCTTAATAACAAAAGGACAAATACTGCATAGTGCCACTCTTGTAAAACCGGACTGACATAGGGCTTGGGGAAGAGACTGAGAAAGATAGAAATAATTTATGTACAATGTATTGAAACAGATGAGAGAGAGAGAACTGTTTAAAAGGTATATATGATTAGGTTATTATTGCCATCATAGGAGTCCAGAATGAAGGCTGCATAGTGGAGTGGACTTGGGGGGAGGGATTGTATAACAATGAAATATTTTTTCTTTTACTTTTCAAAGAGAATAATGAAGTGGAGGGGATTGTTTGGGCAGGGAGAAAAGTTCATTGAATGAGTGGAAATCCAAATTCTCTGTAAATTTTTATTAAAATTAATAAAAAACCAAAAACTAAAAAAAAAAGAAAAGACCTGAACACTTGTATAAACTTTCATTGTTTCTCCAAGTTCATAGAGTTTCGGGAGGCAGGCTGTTTCAAAAGTTGATGCTGCTTCTAAAATACATGCAAAGTATATGAGGAGGGACAGCGCTGGAGGGGAAGACCCTCTATGAGGTGGATTGATTCAGTGACTGGGGTAATCGGGATGGGTGTGTCAGAGATAATGCGATTGGCACAGGGCAGAGCAGAGTTCAGGGCTGTTGTACATAGGGTCGCTATGAGTTTCAAACAACTTGACGGCACATAACAACAACAACAACAATATGAGATGGAGCGTTAGCATCCTTGTCTCTAAGGCTCACACGGGCTACACCCTCTTTAAGATATATCTGGCTGTTCTTTTTGGCAGTCCATAGGATGTTCAGTACTCTTCTCCAGTACTACAGCTCAAAGATATCCGTTCTACTTTTATCATTGTTTTTTTGTTTTCCATATGTATAGCATGGGACTGCAAAAATTTGTCTTGAATCAATCACACCATCATCTTTAAACTGATACAATTGTTCTTTTGGAAGTTAGAGAGGTCTGACAGTGGACTTTACTAAAGGTATATATGTCTTCTGATTTCCTGACTGGTGGTACTTTTGGGTGTTGATGTGTATAAAATAAAAACAAATACTTGACAGTTTTAATCTTTGATGTCTATCATGATGTTAGCAGTTGGGTTTTTGCTTTATTGATGTTGGCATATAATCAGTGTTGAATCTTTTGTAATCCTTGATCTTCTGCAGAAAGTGTCTCGTGTTCTTGCTTTTAGCCAGGAGCTTTGCTGTCTGCATAATGCAGTTTGTTAATGAGTCTTCCTCCAATCCTGATGTCACATTCTTCTTCATAGATTCCAGCATCACCAATGATTTTCTCAACATACAAATGAATATGTATGGAGAAAGGATACAGCCTTGATAAAGATCTTTCTTGATTTTGAAGCATGGAGTGATTCTTTGCTGTTTGTACAACAGCTTCTTGGTCTAAGCACAGATTTAAGTAAGCTTAATTAAGAATTCTAGTATTTCCATTCTTTTCAATGTTAACTATAATTTGTTATGATTCACACAAATGTTTTGTATATTTATAAAACACACTCTTCTGATATTCTCTGCTTTCAGCCAAGATCCATGTGACATCCACAATGATATCTCTCATGTCACAGCCGCTCCTAAACCTGGCTTAAACTTCCGGCATCTCTCTGTTTGCTGTGCTAGCCAATTATGGATGATCTTCAGTAATGCTTTGCTTGCCTGTGATATTAGTGATATTCATATTCATATATTTCCACTTTCTGTTGAATCACATTTTATGCAAATGGGAAAAATTGTGGCTCTCTTCCAGTCAGTTGGCCAGTTAAATATCTTCTAAATTTCCTGGTTCATACTGGTAAGCATGATGCATCTATTAGTTAAAATATGTCAATTAGTATCCCATTGATTGCTGAGGCATTTTTTCCCCAAGTCTTTAGCTGCAACACCCAGAGACTTCAAATGATAATTTGTTCTTAAATAGAAAGATTTTACACTCCTCACATGTAATTATTGGTAGATGCCACAAGTCTATTAGAACTCATCATGATCCTGTGAACAAGACATCTGAATCTTGCCATTCTCACAATCTTACACACACTGCCTTTTCTATTTATCTAAGAAGTCCTGGGGGCTTGGTGTGCAATATGTCCAGTTGATAACCAAAAAGTCTGTGGTTTAAATCCACCAGTCATTTCAATGGTGGAAAAAGGGATGAGAAATTTCCTCCCCTTTACAGTTTATAACCTCAGAAACCAGAGAGAAGGTTGCTAGGAGACTATTGAATTTTGGTCATATGCTAATTTCTGAAATACTTTAAAGTTGGACACTTCTTTCTTTGGAAACTGACTCTGTATATTCCCTTTATCTTCTTTTATGCTTCCAGAATCTTTAAAGATAATTCCCATAGGGTCCTTTACTATTGCAATACAAGTCTTAACATTTGGTTTTTAGCTCTTTAAGCTTGAGAAACAGTGAGTTATTCCTGTTTCATTCTCCAACTCCTTTTCGTGGCACATTCCATTCTAATATTTTCTTTTGTCTTCTCAAGTGCCCTTTGGAATCTTCTGTTCATCTCCTTTACTTCAGCTCATTTCATTTAATTCCCTTTATTTTCACTTAAAACTCTAGTAAAATTTTCAGAGTCTACTCTGAAATCCATTTTGGTATTTTATTAATTCCTCTGTATTTGTAATGACCTTTTGTTTTCCTTGTCTTCACATTAGTGTTCAATACTTCAATAGATCTTTGTTTTTTTTCATCATCCACTATATGTTCTCATCATCTCCAATGTCAAGTCTCCTGTAGTTGGTCTCCAATTCTATAAAGATAAATTATTCCTTGGACATACTACTATTTAAAAGCTGTCACTGACCATACCCTGGCGAACCCCCTTGCAACCTGTTAGGGCTATGATGAGGTTATGGAATGTTATATTTTTTTCTTATTTTTCCTACAACTATTTGATTTATAAAGATAATGGGGAGTCGCTACATAACTTCCACACTGTAGTAATATGCAAATTTCAGAGGTGAGCACTTCAATCAATGAAGACATGATTTCCCTGTTGAGCTACTTTCACACATAAACTACTTCCAATGGTACTGTCAGTTATATCTCGTAGATGTTTACAATCTATTCTTGAACTTCACCTTAGTTACTAGTTTCCCTAATTCAAACTCTCATCTTTCCTCATCTAGTCATCTAAATCATCACAAACCTTACCAACCTTGTTTTTATTTTAAACAAGTTCCTTCCAAACTTTCTAAGTGAATATGATCATAACACTCCCTTGTCAGGAATTTTTAAAAATAGCTCCCCGTAGAGTTCAAATAGCATTGATATGATTTAAAACTAGCTTTTCTATTTTTCCAGGAGCAAGCTTAAGACATATTTTCCAGCCACACCTAATGTCATAATTTTCTTAAACCATTAAGCTGTGAGAATTTTCACATTATCCTTTCTGCCAGAATGTTCTTTGCACTGATTTCACTAGACTCATCTCACTGTTCTTGCAACGTTAACCTCTTTGTTGGGGTTATTCCCCCTCCTTTTCTCTTACCTCCTGAATTATTTAGCATTCTCTTCATTAGAATATAATTATTCCTGCTCATATCTCCATTAAAACACTTACCATATAGAAATTTTAAGAATTCATTTTCATGATTCAATATTCTTTCACATTTCTAGTTCCAATTCACTGTTCAGTTCTATATTTTTTTTTTTCAATGAATAGTTCCCTAGCATATACTTTTTCCTCAATGCACTTTCCCTACAAAATTAGAATATCTCCTTTTAACTTTTATTTGGTAAACCTTGAATTTTCAATCTTTGTCAAAGTATATCTCTCAAATCTGCCCTCAGTGAATACATTTTTATAAATGTATAATAATATTACTGGGTAATATTTTGAGGGGTTTTGCCACCTTGTCGATAAAAATTACTGTATTTGTATGATTTAGTTTGTTTATTCATTTAGGTGGATGGATATTTATCTACTACATTTGTGGAAAAGTCTAAGTTGCTTTCCTCACCCCTCCTCTATCTATACTTTCTCTGTTTTTTCATTTATTTACTTTCATTTTTTCCCTTATATTTTTCGTTGCTCCTCTTGTGTAACCTGTTTTAGCATCCTAATGTAATATACATGATATACTAATACTCATAAGCTTCGTAATAACTATGTGTTGTTAGGTACTGTCATGTTGAGTCCAAGTCATAATAACCCTATGAATAATAGATCTGGATCCTATCCTATCCTCTTCAGTCCTCAACTTTTCTGACAGACTTAAGTCAATTGCAATAGTCATTGTGTCATACCATTTAATTGAGAGTATTTTTCTCACTAAACCTCCAGCGTTACGTCCCTCTCCAAAGACTAGCTTTCCTTAACAACATACCTAAAACATATGTGACCTTATAATAAATAATCTGAATACTCCCCTTTTTTTCTGACTTTGCTATCACTCATTTTATGCATTGATATTCCAGTCTAATACACTGTTTTTGTCCTTACTTTGAATAAAAAAGTTATTTTATATACAAATAAATAATAAGAAAAATAAAATACACTATTTTACCTTTCTTCATTCTTTCCCAAATGCCCTTTTTTTCCTTTGGGCAGATATAAATATCTAACCTAAAACCTTGGATTAATATGCAAGACTGACTTTTGGTGATGAAGTCCATCAGTTTTTATGTGTCTCAAAATGTTTTTACTTCTTTATACTTTTGAAATACAATTTTTCTGTATACATATTACAGATTAATGGTTTGTTTTTGTGTTTTATTTTATCAATTTAACTCTTGTCTCTTATCTTCTTTTTGTTCATAATTTTCATCTTGTTCTCATTGCTGTTGTTTACCATTGGGTCAGAATTGGCCCATAGCTGACCCTCTGGAGCATTTTCAGAGGAAGTTAATGGTGCCAGAGCAGAGCATCTATCCTTCTCCTGTGGAGCAGTTAGTGAATTTGAACTGAGTGCCTTCTTATGGAGGGTCTAGTGGTTAGGAAGTTGCATGGTCAACTTAAAAGTAGGACTTTCAAATCCAGAAGCTGCTCAGAAGGCTCAGTTTTGAATTGATCCTGACTTGATGGTAATAAGTTGGTGTAGAGAAAGTAATTTATTCTACTCTTTCTTGCATTTTTTATCTTTGTCTTTAGTCTTCTGTAATTTGAAAATTACTTGCATCAATGTCAGGGGTTTGGTGTTGCTTAGCTTTTTCCTAGATTCCTGCTTATGTTAGGTATGTCATTAGTTCTGGATAATTCTTGGGTCTCAGATATTCCTTCTCCTCTGTTGCCTCTTTTATATCCTTGTGGTTTTTCTCTAATGTATGTATTATTATACCAAAATTATTCCATAGATCTTGTATATTCTTTTCTGTTATATCTATTTTATTGTTCTTTAATTCAATATTGTTCATATTTCATGAAACAACATATAAGCAAGAGACTACGGTGATGAAAGAAGAAGTTCAGGCAGTTTTGAAGGAATAGATAGTATACCAATTTACATACTTCAACTAACAGATGCTGCCCTGGTTGAGCTCATCAAGTTGTGCCAACAAATCTGGAGGACAACCACTTGGCCAACTGACTGGAAAATATATTTGTTCCCATTCCAAAGAAAAGTGATCCAACAGAGTGGGGAAACTATAGAATAAAATCATTAATTTCACATGCAAGCAAGATTCTACTGAAGATATCCAAAAAAGCCTGGAACAGCACATCAGCAGAGAACTTCCAGAAGTCCAGGCTGGGTTTAGAAGGGTTGTGGTACTAGGAATATTGTAGCTAATGTTAGATAGTTCTTAGCTGAAAGTAGGGAATACCAGAGGGATGTATACTGTGTTTCATTGACTATGCAAAGGTGTTTGACTGAGTGGATCATAACAAACTGTGGCTGACTCTGAAAAGAATGGGAATCCCAGAACACTTGATCATGTTAATGATAAAACCTATACTTGGATCAAGAGGCAGTTATCAGAACAGAGCAAGGAAACACTGCATGGTTTAGAATTGGGAAGGGCGTACGCCAGGGATGTGTCCTGTCTCCATATCTTTTCAACATGTACGCAGAACAGATTATCCAGGAGGCTGGGCTCTATGAGGAGAAATGTGGGGTTAAGATTGGTGGACGATCTATTAACAATCTGCATTGAGAAGATGACACAACCCTGCTTGCTGAAACTGAGGAGGACCTGAAGTGCCTGCTACAGAGGATCAAGGACTGCAGCCTCCAATATGGACTGAAGCTCATTATCAAGAAGACAAAGATTCTCACTACTGGGCCAATTGGCAGCATCAGGATGGGTGGTGAAGAGACTGAGGTTGTTCACAGCTTTAGTTTGCTTGGCTCCACAGTCAACACCCTTGGCACCAGTAGCCAGGAAATTAAAAGACGTATTACCATGGGAAAGTCTGCTACTAGGGACCTCTCCAAAGTACTGAAGAGCAATGGTGTCTCTCTGCAGACGAAGGTGTGTCTGATACAGGCCATGGTCTTTGCTATCACTTGTTATGCATAAGAGAGTTGGACAATGACTAAGGAGGATAGAAGGAGAATTGATGTCTTTGAGCTATGATGCTGGAGAAAAGTATTGAGGGTACCATGGACTGCTAGGAAAACAAACAGATTCATCCTGGAAAGGGTTAAACCGGGCAGCTCCTTGGAGGCAAGGATTCTGAGGTTTGGTCTAACATACATACTTTGGACATGTTGTAAGTAGAGACCTGACCTTGGAGAGGGACATCATGCTTGGTAGGGTGGAGGCACAGCGCAAACAACAAATTAATATTGACTATCTCCAAGATTATAGATTTTCTCTCTCAGCTGTGTCTAAGAAGCACATTATTGACATTCTTTAATTCTATTACATTTTTTATTTCTCTTATTTACTTTTTTTCTTAGATTTTTTCTTTGCTCTACTCGTGTGACCTGTTTTAACATCTTAATTATTTTTCTACTTGTGTTGTTTTGTACTATTGACTCTAAAGTAGTGAGAGATTGCTATCTTTCTCCCATGAAGCTGCTAGTGGTTTCAACTGGGTACCTTTATGTTGGCAACACAATTTCTTATAGCTAAGCCATCAGAACCCCATTTTTTTCATCCCAGGCCTTGATATATTAATTATAGTTATCTTAATCAGACACACCTTAGTCCTCAAGGTGTAGCATCAAGTAATGATATCATTACTCCTCAGGGATTTGGAGAGGTTCTTGATTGCAGACTTTCTCAGTGCAATACATCTTCTGAATTCTTGAAGCAGTTCATATTTTTTAATGGGGATAAGTGTATCAGAGACAACATGGTTGGAAAGAGATAAAGCAGGGTTTAGGGCTGTTGTACATAGGGTTGCTATGAGTTGCAAGTGACTGGACGGCACATAACAACAACAACAGTATGTGGGGTATTGATTGTGGATCCAAGATGAAATTGTTGACAGTTTCAAGATTTTATCCTTCAATTGAGAACTGTATTTTTTTTTTATCTTCTGCAACAAGTACTACAAGTTCTCACTTTCAACAAGGTTGTGTCATCTGCATAATTGAAGTTATCGATGAGTCTTCCTCCAATCTTGATGCCACATTATTCTTCATAGTCTAGCTTCTCGAATAATTTTCCCAACATACAAATTAAATGTCCAAATTTCATCTAAAAATTTTAAGGTTTCAATTTAAAAAAAAGAAAAAAAATCAAGGTTTCAAAAGGCAATGAGAACAAACAGGTCTATACAAGAGAGAATGAGACCAAGGTGCTCCTTGGAGGCAAGGATTGTGACGTTCTGTCTCACATCCTTTGAACATGTTGCCAGAAGGAACCAGACTTTGGAGAAGGACATCATGCTTGGATGGGTGGAAGAGAGCAAAATTCTGGAAGAGATAGATTGACATAGGATGTAGGTAATGGAGTAAGGTGTGTTGAAGGCAGTGAGATAGGTTCAGGATAGGGCAGGGTTTCGAACTTCTCTACATAGGGTTACTATGAGCCACTAGCAACTCAGCAGCATATAACAACATCTTCACTTATCTAGGAGGCTAGAGAACTAAGGTAGGATAAGATTGTGTTAAGTCTTTTCTCACAGAGAGCAAGTCTTTACTTTGGAAAATGTTTTGGGCATTCACATTAGTTAATTTTTATTTATATTTTTAATTTCTGAGGGATCTAGTGGCCTAGTAAGTATGGAGTTGCATCACCAACTCAAAGGCAGACAGTTATAGGCTGCTAGCAGCTTGTGGAAATAAGATGAGCAGCCTCATCCCATGGGATTTACTATCTCTGAAAACCCACTAGAATATCAGTTTGAATTTTCTAGAATAAGAGGGTAAGTTTTTTAATTCTTTACTGTTAGATCCTGGTAGAAGTTTTTTAGAATAAGCCCATAAAAGTGTGGACACTTCCTTAAGATTACAGCACACAGATTTTCTCCCTCTTCAGATAGTTCATAGTCTGCAATGGGTAAAATAGTAATTTAAATGTGTGTTGCATTTCTTTGCTGTCTTTTAAGAAGTTTTTATTATTATTTTTTATTGAAATTAAATGAAAGTTTACAGGAAACTTAGATTTCCATTCATTCATTGTTGCACATCTTTCTTCCTACCCTCTATTCCTAAATCCACTTTGCCATGCATCTCTTATTCTGGACTATAGTTATGCAAATAATACCTAATCATGTATTACTTTTAGACAGTTCTTTCCTTCATCTAGTTAAATGTAGAGTTCTTATTTATCCTATATTTTCTTAGTTTTCCCCCCAACCCCCATGTCAGTCCTGTTTTATAAAAGTGGCATTATGCAGTATTTGTTCTTTTATGACTGAGATATTTCACTTGCATAATGTCCTCAAGGGTCATCCATTTTATAGAATGTTTTATGTGCTTCTTGTCTTTAAGTGCTGTGTAGTATTCCATTGTGTGACTATACCACAACTTCTATATACATTAATTTCTTGATGGGCACTTAGGTGGCTTCCTTTTCCTTGCTACTGTGAACAACACAACAATCATATGATTGCATATAATTGTTTGGGTGGCAGTTCTGGTTTCTTCAGGGCATTTTATAGAGAGACCTACAGCTGAGAAAAAAATATAGGTGATTTACACAACCCTGCTTGCTGAAACTGAGGATGACCTAAAGAGGAACTGAGGAGGACCTACAGGGCTTGCTGCAGAAGATCAAGGACCGCAGCCTTCAATATGTATTGAAGCTCAATATCAAGAAAACAAAGATTCTCACCAGTAGGCCAATTGGCAGCATTGCAATGGATAGTGAAGAGATTGAGATTGTTATCAGTTTTAGTTTGCTTGGCTCAACAATTATCACTTTTGAAAGCAACAGCCAGGATTTTTTTTTAAGTATTGCATTGGGAAAGTCTTCTGTCAGAGAACTCTCCAAAGTATTGAAGAACAATGATGTCAGTCTGGAGACTAAGGTGTACCTGATGCAGGCTATAGTCTTTGCAATTACTTGCTGTGGATAAAAGATATGGATAATGAATAGGGATGCTGTTGCTGTTATACGCCATTGAGTCGCTTGCGACTTATAGAGATCCTCTGTACAAGAGCCCTAAACCCTGCTCTATCCTGTGCCAACCTCACCATCTCCGAAATATTCATACCCACTACCCCAATCACAGAATCGATCCATCTCATCGAGGGTCTTCCTCTCCTTTACCATTCCTCCACTCTCCCAAACATGATGCCCCTCTCTAAGGCCCAGTCCCTCCTTGAAAAATGCCTTAAGTATGTCACACAAAGTCTCAGAATCCTTGACTTCAAGGAGCAGTCTAGCTTTACCCTCTCCAGGACAAGCGTGCTTGTTCTAGCAGTCCATGGTATATTTAACACGTTTCTCCAGCACCACAGCTCAACGGCTTTCTATCATCCCTAGTCACTGTCCAACTCTCCGATACATAGCACATAATTGTGAAGACTAAAGCCCGGATCAGGCGCACCTTAGTCTCCAGTCTGACGTCATTGCTCTTTAGTAATCTTGGGAGGTCCCTGACAGCTCACTTTCCCAATGCAATTCATCTTTTGATTTCCTTGCTGGTGGTACCAAGAGTGTTGCCTGTGGAGCCAAGCAAACTAAAACTGTAACTACCTCAATCTCTTCACTATCCATTCTGATGCTGCCAATTAGTGCAGTGGTGAGAATATTTGTTTTCTTGATTTTGAACTTCAAGGATATTGGATGCCTTTAAGTTGTGGTGTGGGAAAGTATTGAATACACTATAGACTGCTAAGAAAACAAACAGGTTCTCCCTAGAGAGGGTTAAACCAAGGTGCTCCTTGGAGGCAAGGATTCTGCAGCTTCATCGGACAAGGAGGGACCAGTCCTTGGAGAGGGAAGTCATGCTTGGGAAGGTGGAGGGATGGAGAAAGAGAGGGAGACCAACAATGAGATGGATTGATACAGTGACTGGGGTAATGGGGTTGGATGTGTCAGAGACAATAAGAATGGCACAAAATAAGGAAGGATTTACCTAGACTCAATGATTTGCCTACAGTAAAATAAAAATATTTGCTGATTAAAAAGAAAATTACAACCACCAGTGATCAAACATTGTTGTTTTTTATTTGGTCTCAATAAATGACTATTCATTTAAGGAAAAATGTTCAGCATCTAGCTTGGGCAATTTGATTATAAGTTATAAATCCATTATCTACAAAAGAGACCCAATAAAGTCCATATTTTTAGGCTTTTTGGGGGGGATTAAAGTAATGTTAATAAGAAGCTCTAGCATATGGTATTTAAACTTTACTGAATCTAGGTAAATATATCTTTATTTCTCACAGAAATCACTCAAAAGACATTTTTTTTAATTGACCATGGTTTTCTTTATTTTACTGTGCTTCCTTGGGACTGAGAATAAGGACAATAAAAACTAAGCAGGCAATTAGGACGATTATAGATTATAGGCTTACGAAAGTAAATAAATAAGAAGTGAATATAGGGAATAACAGTAATTTTAGAAACATTAGGGAAATCTCCCTGAAAAACACATCTTAAAAAAAAAAGTCAGTGACAAACCAAACAAAGTCTGTTTTTCGAACCTCTTTGTGTGATGCCAACTAATTATAACCCTAAACACCAGTAAGGCTACCCCATCGGATGTCCCTGGCTTTATAGGAGCAGAAAGCCAGATCTTTTAGTGGCTACTGAACATATCTGCTATTGTTGTTTTTAGCTGCTGATCATTTGACTACTACTCATAGCATCTCTCTGAATAACATATCTGAACCTTTCCCTCTTCTGCGCCTTCGTCATCATCTCTGTTGCGCTCAAGTCCGTTTATGGTAGTTATTGCATCACTTTATTTTGTTGACGGTAATCCTTTTTCTGTCCTTCTACCTTTTCCATCATGACGTGTCTCTTATCTATCTATCTATCTATCTATCTATCTATCTATCTATCTCTCTATCTATCTATTTTTCATTTCAGTGGACATCTACAGAGATTTTGGAATCAAAATACTTTTTTTTTCATTTTAAATTTCAAGTCACTTACATACCATAGAAACTTTTGTTTTGTGTTCATTTTCCTAAAACTATGTATCATTTTTGTGTGAAATTAAGAACAATTGTTTGGTTAAAGAGTGTAGCTGAGACACAAAAGGTTGATGTTTCAAAATCTCTAGTCACTCTGTAGAAAAATGATAAGATAGCCTGCTGCAAAAATTACATTTTGAAATTTCTAGAACAGTGTTGAACATACTATGGACTGCCAGGAGAACAAATAAGTCAGTCTTATAGAAGGTGAAAACAAGCTGGTCCCTGGAGGTAGAGATTTGTAAAGATTTTGAAGCTCCGTCTCACATAATTTGGAGTCAGAATTGACTCTTTACTCTTCATCTTTTGGGTTTCTGAGGCTGTATATTGCACAGGAGAAGATTGGACATCTTTCTCCAGAAGACCAACTGGTAGAGTCAAACTGCGAGAGAGGTACATCCTTTGGACAATTTCCTACAGATTTATACCATCAAAGCTTCTTTGAAAAAATATCCAGGTCTTTATCATGGACTCAGAACTGACCCATAGCTAACTTCTAGCACATTTTTGGAGGCTATAAATGTCACAGAAGCAAATAGCCCATCTTTCTCCCAAGAAGCTACTGGTGTAACTGAACCTACAAAGACCCTTAAAGCACAGGATCAGTAACAGAAAGGAAGACCTTTGATGAGATGAAGTGATAGAGTGCCTGAAATAATGGGTTAAGCACAGCAGAGATTGGGAAAATAATGCATATTTGGGCAAGGTGTCATTCTGTTGCCTTTAATGTCACTATGAGTTAAGTAAGTATCCAACAACAGCATAACTTAGACAACTTGTTTCAAAATAAATCAGTCTATTCAATGAGATAGTCTAATCCATGGTGATGAAAATTTAGATATCTCTATTTGATCTGTGGTGCTGGAGAAGAGTGTTGAGTGGACTACCCGGAGAACAAACAGGCTCATCCTAGAGAAGGTAAAGCCAGGCTGCTCCTTGGATGCAAGGACTATGAGGCTTCGTCAGACATATTTTGGGTGTGTTGCAAGGAGGAACCAGTCCTTGGAGAGAGACATAATGCTTGGAAGGGTGGAGGGACGGAGAAAGTGAGTGAGACCATCGATGTGATTGGATTAATACAGTGATGGGGTTCATGAGGGTAGGTGTGTCAGAGACAGTAAAGTTGACACAGGATAGAGCAGGTTTCAGGGCTATTTGTACAAGGGGTTGCTATGAGTTTCAAGTGGCATAACAACAACAACATAAAGAAAAATTAAATATGAAGCATGCTATTTATCATACACAAAATCTAACTGAAAATATATCAAAGACACAAATTCCTAGGGAGAGAAAAAAAATAACAACAGAGAGAAAACTATTAGATCTAAAATTTGTGAAAATAGGATAATAAGTATGACAATAAAGCCATTAATAGAAAAAGACAAAATATATAAATGAACCTAATAAAAACAAAATACTTATGGCCATCAAAAGACTTTACTAAGTGTTAGTGTAAATAACCTGCATAAAAAGAAAATGAATCTTCTGAAACAAGTTATCTGACCAGAATTTAATCTCTAAAAACATTAACAAAGGGCAAGAAGGCTAATGATCTAACCATGAAATGGCTAAACATCCTGAACAGAATCTCCACTATAGAGATTTCTCATAAACTAATACTTCATGAAAAGATGTCCATTATCTCTAGTTACTGTTGATGGCATCAGGTGCCATTTATTGTTTTTAGATTCATAGAAAACTTACATACAACAGAACAAAAGATAGTTTTGTATCATTAACATAATAATTACTATAATTTAGCTCATTATTTTTTCCATTGAGCCATTTCATCTTGCTCAGGACTTTGTATTATTTTGTTATCTTCTACAAAGCTGGCCTAGTAGTAAAAAGCTACATTCTAGTTCCAAAAGCACATAGTACAGATACACAGATTGCTCTGAGAGAAGGATGGGCAGTAGCCTCCCAAACAGTTTACTGCCTCTGAAAACCTACTGAAGGGTCAGCTACAAATTGGTTCTGACTTGACAGCACACAACAACTCCAAAGTATGATATTCTTTTATGAGACCTTGACTCTTTTTGATATGTCCAAAATACATGAAATGATATCTCATTGTACTTACATTTTAAAAAAAATTGTGATGATATTTCTTTCGAAGAGTAGATTTACTTTTTATTCAGGAATCCATTGTACATATACTGTCTCATACTAACATCATAATTCAAATGCATCAATACTTAATTTTTTTTTCTTATTCGTTGCCTATCTGTTGCAAGTGAATAAGACATTTGAATATGTTTGGTTCAAGTGAACATTAGTCCTCCAAGTAATATATTTGATTTTTAATCGTGTGAGTAGCTCTCCTGCAGAAGATTGTCTCAATTCAATTCATTATTTGATTACCCATGACTTCTATAAATGAGCAGATGACTCTCTGAGACTGTAACCTTGACCAAACTTTTAATCTAGTTCAAGATTATCTATGCAATAACATTTTTAGTAAAATAGTCGAGTGATATACAAAATAAAGAATAATATTCATAAGATTATTTTTTTCTATTGGAACCCATTTATGTGCAACCAAAAGTTGTTGGGGTTTTTGGTGGTGGTGTTTTGGTTTTTGTTTTGTTTTTGTTTTTGTTTTAATAAGAGAGGCTTGTTCTTGTTGTTCTGTATCATCGAGTTGGAATCATCCCAAAGCTGACTCTTCAGCAACTTTTCAGAGGCAGTATATCGCATGGAAGGAGATTGTTTGTCTTTCTCATGAAGAGCAACTAGCGGATCCAAACTATTTGCCTTTGGGATGATAACAGAGCTCCTTACCACTCTGTCATCAGAACTTAAGAAAAGCTTAGTGGACAAGGAAAATGCTAGAAAGGGAACAAACTGAACACAGTTAAAGAGAAAGCTGATGCATGGTGGTAAAAGTCACTGAATAATTTGAACAGAAATCATCAAATGAGAACCTAACATGCTATGTAAAATTCACCAATAACTACAAAATATTATTGTTCTTAGAACAGGAAATATGAATATATAATTCATTTTCCCCCTTTTGCTAGTCCAGGGATTCTTCTTTTAAGCATCTGTAGGAGACTCTATTAAAATTTATAAATTTTGTACATAACATTTTTATGAAGCATTAATACCTCTCTAAAATGTAATAACTTAAATTTCTCGAGGCAAAAGACAAAATGCTCCTTAATTTCCATCTTTGTTATTGCTTTTTTTGAATTAAGAGGATTTTTTCTAATTCCTAGAAATCTGGATGTGAGTTAGTGATTGTGATGGTATAATTATATATCTAATTTGATTGTATAAATTAAGAGGAACTATAAAGGACTCTTAGATGGAATCAAGATTATCAACACTTGGTAAAATGTAAGTAATCCTTCATTTTCAGTTGATCATAGTTCAGATTTAGCTAGAGCAGTACTGCAGTCCTCAGGGACATAACATGGTCTTATAACATGGCCTTTTATTACCAGAAGAGATTTACACCAAAGTGTGATCATAGCTTTACTCTGAAGGGTTTTTTTTTTGTCCCTTTAAACAAAACCCAATGGTGCAATTGGGATAAAAATATGTATTTCATATGCAGTTCATCCTGATTAAATCTGTTGTATAACATTACTTGTTTATCTGCACTAATCCATAGCTGAACTGTGACCCTGTCCTTAGGCATGAGATATTTGTCAAAGAGACCATAAAATTTTGCTTCAGATGGCAGGATCTACCAATCTGGGAGAGTTAAGACAAAATATTTATTATTTGAGAGCTTTCATTTTTATTGACAGAGCTTTGGTGACTTTATGATTAGTTGAGCTACCAAGTCAAAAGCACAGAGTTTGTTTGAATCCATCCCCTGCTCTGAAAGATGAACACTCTTCCCATGTGATTATTTCCTCTTAAGATTTGCTGAAAGATCAGCTGCGAGTTGATTCTAATTCAGTGGTGCACAATAACACTTTTATTGCATAATATTCACTTTACCTTTGGGATTGCTAATATATTGTTGTTATGTGCTGTTGAGTAGAGTACAACTCTTGATGACTCTATGAACTACAGATCTGAACACTGTCCTATCCTATGTCATCCTAACAATCTCTGACACACTCAA
>NW_006399897.1:2201143-2206233 GCF_000299155.1 Elephantulus edwardii | reverse complement strand
TATATATATACATATATATGTGTGTGACTATTCACTGAACAAAATACTTAATGCAGATATTGGAACAGAAAACAAGAAAGAAATGTTAGGTGTTGAAAACATAGAAACATAAAATCTAATAGTGTATTTGCATACATTGTTGTTGTTATGTGTCATCAAATCGAGTATGACTTAGAGTAACCCTATGAACAGCCAACCTGAACCCTGCCTTATCCTTTGCCATCATCACCTCTGACACACTAGAACTCATTGTTGAAGTTACTGTATCAAATCAGCTCATTGAAGATCTTCCTCCGCTTCACTGACTTTTCATCTTTCCAAGCATGATGTTCTTCCTATGGAATAGCTTTGTCTTGTTATATGTCCAAAGTATGAAAAATTAAGCTTTGCTGTCTTTACATACAAGGAACACTCTTGTATAGACTTTTCCCAAGACCGATATTCTTGTTTTTTGAAGTCCGTAGAAAATTCTCCCACACCACAACTCATAGGCATAAATTCTTCTTCCATCATCCTTATTCATTTTCCAGCTCTCTAACAAATAGCAGGTGGTTGAGAAAGTCTTGGCCTGAATCAGGTGCACCTTAGTCTTCAAACTGATATCATTGCTCTTCAGTATTTTGGACATGTCTCTGATGGTGGATTTGTTTCATGCCATACAACTTCTAATTTTCTGAGTGCTAATACCAAGGGTGTTATTTGTTGATCTAAGCAAGATGATATCGTTGACAACTTTGATTCTTTCTTCATCTATCACAATTTTGACCGTTGGTCCTATTGTGAGAATCTTTATTTTCTTGATGTTGAAGAGAAATCCATACCATGGGTTGTAGGATTTAATTTTCTATAGCAAGTGTTTCACATCTGCAACATAAGCCCTAAAGGAGAAGCAATTAGATGATGGATGTGTATAAGCTCAATACATGAGGAAAACGTTATATATCATGAATGAAATAGAAAAAATATTGACATAAAAATACAAGTTAAAATCTTAAAATAAGATTGTTATTATCCTTAATCAAGCCTCTCATAGTTTCCATTAATTTATTTATCATTATAATGTGTCTGCATGTATTTTTATTTATAAATATTTTGGGTTTTTGTGTGAGATTCTCCCTATAGAATAAAAAAAATCGACAGCTATGTATGAGATTGTAGTTGCATGTAGTTATGTGTACATAATTCCATTAAATTTTAAAATAAATTTTTCCAAATACTGTTGTTGCTGTTTTTATGCTATCAAGTCAGAACTAGCATATAGCTGACACTTCCACAGGTTTCTTTAAGTTGTAATATGAAGAGGAGGAGACTGTACAATCTGTTTCCTGATAAGCAGCTGATGAATTTAAATGGTTTGAACTAATAATGCCTTTAGTTTGGCAACACAGTTTCTTACCACTAGAAAACCAGAGATCCAAATGAGAATATTTTTATTATTGAACACCGATTTTCACTTTCTTCTATTTTTTGATCAATTAATATGATTAGTTTTTATTGATATTTAATTTTCCTATGGAGACTGCTAAATTAACTACAAAGCTTACATTGAACATCAACTTCTAAAATACTGCTTGACATTATCCAAATGCTATTTTTGTCCATACTACAACTACTAACCTCATTTAAAGTGCTTATATGAATGTCTATATGTCTATTCCTAGTAGATATATTAGAGTGGTTTTTTTCTTTCTTTGTTCTATGTGTGTGTTTATAAGTGTGTGTGAGAGAGAGAGAAAGAAAAAGAAAAAAAAAGGTGTGGAACTGTGTATAAATATTCATTCAATAACACTTTTCTAAGAAACAAAATAATTACAGAATAATCATGATGTATTTATGGTTTCTCAACACCACAAACATGAAATATATAATTGGACAGTGGAAAAAAGCACTAAATGTAGAAAAAGTTTGTATTCTGATCTTATGATTAGATTGTTATGTAACTTCTCAATCTTTATTATTTAATTATTAAGGAGATAATTACAGAGGTTGCCTCTATCACAGACTACTATTAAAATAACAATGAAGGAACTGTACTCTGGAAAAGCCTGTAATGAGTAAAGGATAAAGGCATCTGCTGTTATATTGATTTAAGAACCATTTGCTTGTTGATAATCTTAAACAAATTAACAAATTTCTCTTTGATTTGGTTTTCTAACCTATAAAATGTATTAAAATATGAAAATTACAACACTAATGATCTCTTTCAGCTGTGAAGATGTGAAATGATTTATTACTTTCTTTTTATGCACATAACACAACTTTCTTGTTTGTTGGTCAGTGATCTCTCCCCTCATGAAGTGGGGTTTGTTTGTTTGTTTGTTTGTTTGTTTTTGTAAAAATACTACTGTTTCTTTTGATACTTAAGTGAAAACAAAAATAATTGGCCTAACAGCAGTTAAGAAAATACCTCTCTGGGTGGGAAAGGGTTTAAAAAGAAATATAAGTACTATGTTATTCACATAAAATATTATGTTTATGTTATCAATTATAATCATCATAAACTTAATGGAATAATATTTAAGGAAAAACAAACCCATGAATTCTTTTCTCATTTTGAGGTTGAAAATGCAGAATTATTCCCTTGTTGAGAAATAAGTTTTACAGGGAAAAGGATAAGAGAAAAAAGGCAGGTGATGTTCTATTTAATGGTAAGCGAAATGTGCTCCTGGCACTTTCTTAGTAATTGAAATTTTTCTTTAGTGAAAGAAAACAACCTGAAATGTGAGACTATGAAATTCTCTGCAAAGGCCATTGCTGACAACTTTTAGTGCTTCTATTTTAAAATTTCCCAGAGCAGTATTTCTTTTGTACATATAATAGAAAATTAACATAAATAAATTTAAAACTTGAAAATAGTTATAAATTAAACATTATAAATAACACTCAATCATTCTTTCAAGAACCATTATAAAATACATCAAAA
Source organism: Elephantulus edwardii (assembly GCF_000299155.1). Lineage (NCBI taxonomy): Eukaryota > Metazoa > Chordata > Mammalia > Macroscelidea > Macroscelididae > Elephantulus > Elephantulus edwardii. Next base: position 2,203,310 of record NW_006399897.1, on the reverse strand, counting down.
TTTGAGAATGTTTGCTGGCCACAATTCTAGGAAAAAAAAAACTGCACAAGGGCAAAATCGACTTATTTGCCATGTTGCCACCATTAATTTCATAGTACAGTTACGTTAATGAATATTATTTCTAAGTAGACAGTCCTCTTATATTCAACCAGTTCCTTTCAAGTTGCAGAATACCACCACCATACTCCCTCTCTAATACAATTGAATAATAGTCTATATTAATAAAAAATATTTAATTCCAAAATTGCTTTTGAATAGTGTGAGACAGCATTAGAGACATTGATTATGTTTCTACCAGGCCCTGCCAACAGTTCCGAGTATATTTTATCAAAGTGGAGTAATTGTACTGGATGACAATGACATTTGTTAGCTTAGACTATAATGACTATGAAAGCTATTGGGAAATGGGACTTCATATTTCTTGGGTTGGAATAATGACTACTTAATTCTTGAATTTCAATTGTGTAAGAACATGAATGCTGAATGTATATTTACATCTTTCCCTTTTCCGGAGCTACATTCCTCATTTTTGAATGAAGTATGGAAAAGTAGTAGGAAGAATCAGTAAACATGGCTTTGACCTTTAGATAAACAGTCTAAATTGAAAGAAGCAAACTTAGAGGTTAGGTCAGAGTCATACACTTAACAACGGACAGCTGGATGATGACAGAACACCAGCTGGGGACCCAGTTGTCTTATAGACTTCTAGGAGAAAGGAACAAGCCTATCTTATATATCTGTATACTCAGAGGATGACTTCTATGAAAAAATTGTGATGTCCTCTTTCCCAATAAACTACCCTAGGATATCAGCAAATCTAATGAGTCATGTTATTATTTCTCCAAATATTAATTTTCATTATAAATTTTAGTTAGTAAACAGAAAATAAAAAGCAAATTATTTATCTGAATTATCCATCATTGTCTTTGTGAAATAAACAAGCAACTGTGGATTATTTTACATTATCGTATATGTCATTCTGGCAGCAAAGTGCATTATATGTTTCTCCACTGCTAAATGAAAAATCATTGGTTTGAATCCTCCAGTTTTTTCCAAGGGTGAAAAATTAACGGCCTCTTCTTATAAAAATCTACTACCTTGTATATTATATGGGAGGTAACTATGAGTCAGAATTTTCTTGTCATTAGTAGGTATATGTCATTAGAAATAATTCTTACTATTGTATTCATCTTTCTCCAGCAGCGTGACTGTTGAACTAGAACTGTTAACATTTTGGTTAATAGCACAGCAACTATGCCATCAGAGTTCCTTGTTTTCAAAAGAAGTAACTTTTTGTTTATGGTGATAGAAAAGATGGCATCACATATAGATGAAATGCCGAATATAATTGTTGTCAATAAGCTATATCAAGAGAAAAGGATAAGTGGCAAATTCTAGATAATTTGTTATTTTGAACCAGATAAAAAGGATGGATATGTGAGAGGATACAGATGCTAAAACTGTGTAGATGTAAAAAAAAAATTACCTCACAGTACAGTATTTCTAGTTTGAGTGCTTACTGTAGTTGTATATCATCGAGTCAGAACCGACTCATAGCTGGCCCTCTGTTGAGTATTCAGAGGCAGTTAATTTCAGAGGAGGAGATTGGCCATCTTTCTCTTGCAGAACATCTGGTGGATGTGAACTCTGTGCCTTTGGTATTGTAGCACAGCTTTCATAGGATCATGATTTCATGGGAAAATGCAGCAAATTGACATAAGACCTCTTAAAGCTTATATCTTGCCTTCCAAAAGACAAAATCTGGGGTATAAAAGTTTACTAGTGGCCATCAACAACACAACTCTTACTCTCTACTTTTCTGGAGTAAGAGAAAGAAGAAAAAACACAGAAAAATCAGAGAAGGAATCCATCTACTTGCTATGTGTCAGAAATCTGGGCAGTGATTAAGGATGATAAGGAGAATTGATGCCTTTGAGCTGTGGTGCTGGAGAAGAGTATTGAAAATACCAGGGACTGCTAGGAGAGCAAACAGGTTTGTTCTAGAGAAGGTGAAAACAGGCTGCTCCTTGGAGTCAAGGATTCTGAAGCTTCATCTGACATACTTTGGACATGTTGCAAGAAGGGACCAGAAACAGCAAAGTATGGAGTGTACCGAGAGCTAGAATTGGACAATAAAAAAAGAGAATACTTTGCTTTGCTTTTCTCA
>NW_006399897.1:2185135-2196083 GCF_000299155.1 Elephantulus edwardii | reverse complement strand
ATTTAAAAAAATAATATCCTTTCTTATAGTTTTACGGTCACATTGTTTCATTATGAATACAAGTCAATTTGATAGCACCTTAAAAAAAACACTAAGAATCCAGCAGCACTAGTGAAATTGTATCTTTAGACTACAGAATTTTTATCAATAATTATTATTTAATTATCTCAAAAATCTTAATGCGTGTAATGATATGTGGGGAAAAAACAAGGGTTTAATAAATATTATAAGAAGTATGGTTTAGAAGAAAGTATTTTTAGTAAATAAATGAGAAAAAAACCCTGGCTGTGCAGGTACTGCATCAAGGTAAGAACTAATCATTTAAAAAAAAACAACAAAATGACAAAAAAAAACCCCCAAAAAAACCCCCCAACAAAAATTAAAAATAACATGATAAAAAGACTTTTTACAAGGACATTCACCGTGCCAACAGACATATGAAGAAATTTTCAAAATCACTGGCAATCAGAGAGATGAAAATTAAAACAGCCATGAGATACTTTGTTATCCCAGTAGCAGATTTTATATTAACTTAGGAAAGTTTAACAGAACAGCAAACAATAAGTATTGGAGAGGATGTGGAGAGATTGTAATTCTTATGCATTCCTGGTGAGATTGTAAAGTGGTACAACCTCTCCAGAAGACAGTTAGATGTTTCCTTAAAAAGTTGAACGTAGAAACTCCATATCCCTCAACTATTGCACTAGGAATACGCCCCAAGGAAATCAGAGCTGAGATATGGATGGAGATGTGTACCTTATTTTCATAGCAGTCTTAATCACAGTAGCAGGAAAATGGATACAGCCCAAAGACCCATCAACAAAGAAGCTATAGAGAAATTGTACATTTCCAATAGAACACTATGTAACACTAGGGAACAGTGATTTCTTAAAATACTATACAACATGGGAGAGTCTACAGGGCATTTTGGTAAGTGAAATAACTCAATCTAATAAGGACAGATACTGGAGAAGACCATTATTTAAAAAAAATAGAAGAGTGACTCAAAAAAGATGTGTATAAATGTTTAAAAGAGGAATGGAAAGGGAGAAGATGTCAGAAATGGGAGAAGGGGGGAAAGCAATAGGATAGCAGAAATCAGTGGGTTAAAGAATTAAAGGGTGAAAGAATACTCAGTCTCTTGAGGACAGATACTGCATATGACCATATTGTTAAAATAGGATAACTAGGAAAGTATGTATGAGAGCTCAAGGCAGGGAAGAGGCAGGAATGAAGGGGTGAGGATGAGTAGGAAAGAAACCACAGGATTGCTCAGTTTGGTGGTTGGAGGGATGAGGGGAAGGAAATGAGAAGGATCTGGGTTAAAAGACAAGGTAATGATGGGGAAGGTCAAATGTTGGACAAATTTATAAAACATAAGCATGAGAATGATTGTATGAAACACAATATGAATGAAGAATAGTGTGAAACACAATGTATATGAAATTTGTAAGCAAAGCAATTAAAAAAAAGAATTCAATGGGTATTTAGAAAGATGGTATAAGTAGGGACATAGATCAATAGTAATTATATAAATTGCAATATATGTAAGACACAGTGTAGGTGAATGAAACAACATAAGTGAGTGTATAAAACACAATGTTCATACGTGAAACACAATGTATATGAATAATTGTAGGCAAGCCAATACAAATCCTAGAAGGGAAATAAAGTAAGCATGATGATTGGAAAGTACGGTGAAATGGAACACAGTCTTCAGAATATATTAACATTAAAACATAAAAATCAACTCATTGTCGTTAAGTCAGAACGGATTCAGCTGGCTCTTCATTGGATTCTGAAGGCGGAACTTCATACAGGAAAAGAATCCTTCTTTCTCCCAAGGAGTCATTAGATTCTAACTACCAGATAGGGTTGGCCTTTGGCTTCGTGGTACCGTTCTCTATGGATCACCAGAATTGCCTGAAAAATGGATAAAGCTAATATTTAAGAAAATAAAAGAAAGTCTCATGTTGTGTTTATGAGATTAATAAAAAATGTCAATAAATAATGGTATGGTCCTCTCTTCTTTTGCACACAGAATGAACTGGACCCACACGTGCCGGTATCTGTGAAATGAAAAATAATTGAAATGAGTTGAAGTGTGAGGAAGTCTATTAGTTCGTATATTTTGTGGGTGTCGTTGTGAAGAGAAATATTATTTGAGATGGTATTTATAATATTTGGCTCTCCATCTCTAAAATACCTAATTTCAGTGACTTTTCAGCCAGTATAGTCCAGTTGTCACTCATTATGATTATTACTGTAAGAATGTAAAACTGAGAGGATCACTTAATCAATGGCAGCAACAACATACCTGCTTTGATGCAGGTCTGAGAACACAGTTTTATCAAAGTTACTACTAAACCGTGAGGTGAAACACCTGATCCATGGTGACAGAATGGCATCCTGGGCAAATTTACTAATAAAAGAGCCATCTACACATGTACTTAAGGTAAAAAGCTTAATATGTTATGGATCATTTATTAAAGTTCACATGAAACTGGTTAATATAATAGCTCTCAGTATCAAATTTCTGTTTTTAAAGACAAAAGAAAAAAATTACTGGACTGGAAGAGACCTTGCAAAATTATATAGTCTATCACTTGATCTTTAGAAGAGCCTTGTGAAGAATTGTATACACTTGTTAACTGGTGAACTGAGATTTATTGCATGAGTACAGGTGTGTATCATTTAATAGAGTCTATCTTTCTCCAATGCTCTTTTTCCACTACTGACAGTGTTGCATGTTCCTGAGCGTATGAGTCATTAAAAAAAAGAAAAAAAGAAACCACAAGAATTCAAAAGAAATATCCTGTTTACTTAGAAAAAAAAATATGGGGGGGAAGTGTCATACCATAAAGCATTTCTTATGGGCAGTCCTAGGAATAATAGAGGAGTAAAACATAAACCCGATCTGTAAGAAGTTCAACCACTGGCAATACAATCCCTCTCCACCTCATTCATACATGTATCATCACAGTCACACCACAACAGCCACACTGCTGCCCAGCCTTGATTATAGCTCTTAAGCATCTGAAACTTATCATATGTTCCTTGGAATGTTAGCAACTTTGTGACCACTGATAAATATGCAAGCACACGTCTTACATATGGCAACAGCTTGTAGCAGTTTGATATGAGATTGAATATGTTGTTTTTATTCCAAAGTACGCAAATATGTCTTTGTGGGAAAGCAAAATGTAAAGTGACTAGCATAGTTATTCAAGCTACAGTATAGATCCAGACAGAGATCCTGAAAATAGTTATTCTCAAACTTGTCCCTCAAACCTTCAGCTCTCAACTCAACCTTAAAACCTCATAGACCAGAGATTTTTAGCACTGACACTTCTGTGGCTAGGCTCAAGCCAGCTGGTGTGTTTAAAATGGTTTGTGTTCCAGGATTTCTGGTTCACAGTCATTTTGGAATGCATGATCTTCCTCTTTATAAATGGAGAAGTGAAAACGTATTCATTGTTGGAAACAGGCTCCTAGCTAGTGTATATATTGTATGGTTAACTAAGCATAAATTAAAGGTGCTGGTCACACCAAGGTAAAACTCAAGTGAAATGTTGGAGCAGTTTATGGAGCAATCAGACCTGAATTCCAAACTTCAAAAACGTGAAGCACTTTGCTTTTATTTGTCCTATAGGCATCACACCATGTACGAGCCTATATAAAGACATAGTGCTTGTGGTTTATTAATCAGCCATAATATAGAATTACAGGCCAAGGTTCACTTAAATATTAGAGGTTTGATCTTCATATGAAAAGAATGAGTAAGTGTTAGCATTCTCCAGAGAGTGAGAACAATCATGAGAAAAGCCCTGGTTATCCATGCTATCAAGTGTTAAATTTCACACTTTGCCTACTAACAATTTGTCCTTTGAGTAGCTTTAATATATCATGGACTGCTGGCATAAAATCATACTCTGCAAATATTATCTTTTAAGATGGCTTATGTACAGATATGAAGTGGATACTGTTGAGTTCAGCATGCAAATCCTTTTTCAGGTCTGATATGTGCATGTTTCAAGGGCTGTGATTACTGGCTTCTGAGGAAGTACAGATGTTCCTCACCAGACATTGCCTTCAGCTGCAGGGAAGTAGGCAAAATGCTTTACAATGAGCAGCCCATGGTCAATTATAGAAAGCTAAGGGGAACTAACAGCTCAGATGACTTGCCAAAATTTGTGACAGTTCTTAAAGGTCACCTAAATTTTAGAGCTGTCTTTAACTTAAATTGCAACTTCATTCATTATGTGTCTATTCTCTACAGTGGCAATGCCAGCATTCCTTGCTTCTTTAAATAGCTATTTCCCAAGCTCACTACATTCCAATTGGGTTTCTGTATACAATGCTACAAAGGAGCAAGCAAAGCTACAAAAAATTTCCTTATCATGTAAAATAATCTACTACACTATATATAATGGTAGCTACATATAAAAAGGGGAGCCCTGGTGGCCTATTGGTAAGAAACTGTGTTGCAATCTCAAAGACACGTGGTTCAAATCCATCAGCTGCTCTGCAGGAAAAGGATGGGGAATCTCCTCCCATGTAATTCACTGCCTCTGGTTAGATATTGGTTGATTCATACGCCACAACAACAACAAAGTATAATTAACTCTGGTGATGCAGTCTGTACCAAATTGTGCTGTTAACCTAAATGCTACTTATCACTAGTGGTTCATATCGGTTATCCCAAGGGAGAAATCTAAGAGAGTCTCCTACTGTAATTTTAAGCCTAAAAACCTCTATGGAAGGTCATTATGAAATAAAATCAACTCACTATCAGTGGGTGATATTTTGCCATTGTTGTTGTTATGTGTTATTGAGTCACTTGCGACTCATAGCAACTCTGTGCACCAGCTTTGAAGCCTAACTTGTTCTGAACCAAACTCACTGGCTCCAACACACATACTCCTATTGCCCCAGTTACTATATCAATTCATCTCATCTGAGATTTTCCTCTCCTGCACTGTCCCTCCACCCTTCTGAACATGATGTCCTTCTCTAAGGACTCGTCCCTACTGACCAAGTACCCAAATTATGGGAGATGTAGCTATAAAATCTTAGCCTATAGGGAGAAATTTGGATTCACCATCTCCAAAACAGCCCTATTTATTTTCTTGTGTTCAAGATTGTTCTCTAGCACTACAACTCAAAGGAAACAATTATTCTCTGTCATCCTTAGTCATTGTCTAGCTCTCTGAGTCATAGCAAGTAAGTATGAAGATCTTGGTTTGGATGAGGCACACATTAGTCTCTAGACTAACATCATTGCTTCTTAGTACTCCGTAGAGCTCCCTGACATAGATTTTCCCAATGTAATTTGTCTTTTGATTTCTTTACTGTTGGTGCCAAGAGTATTTATTGTGCAGCCAAGCTATCTTTAATTGTTCACAACCTCAATCTCTTCTCCATTTATCACTGTGCTGCCAGTTGCCTTGGTGTGAAAATCGTGGTCTTCTTGATGTTGAACTTCAATCCATAGTGAAGACTACAGTCCTTGACCTTCTGGAGCAAATGCTTCAATTCCTCCTCAGTTTCAGCAAACAAGGTTGTGTCATTTGCATAATGCAAGTTGTTGATGAGTCTTCTTTCAATTCTGATGCCACATTCCACCTCATAAATCCCAGCTTCCCAAATTATTGGTTTTGCAAAGATAAGAAGTTCAAATCCACTAATTGCTCTATTGGAGAAGGATGAGCAATAAGCTACTATGGAATTAAATGCTACTGAAAATCCACTGGAGGATTGGTTGCAGGTTGGTTCTGACTCAACAATGCACAGCACCAACAAATATTTAGAAATATATTCAGAGTTTAATTCTTTTGTGCATTGGGTCTCTATAAGTTGGGAGTTGACAGGGTTCCAACAAGAGCAATTATAGAAACATAGGTAGGTTGATCTATTTCTTTATCAATCCAAGTACTTAGTTGTTTTTTGTTGTCATCAGATCAACTCTATTTCATGTATAAAACGCATATAGAACCTCCTGTGGTCTAATGGGTAATGAGTTGTGTTGCCAACCTAAAAATTCAAATCTATTAACTGTTCCATGGAAAAAAGATGGATAATCTTCTCCAATGTTATTTTCATCCTTGGGATACACACTGAATGATTACCTAAGAGTCAGTTTCAACTTTACAGCTTTGTATTTTCTTTTTAAAATATATACACACACATACACATCTTTATCTCTATCCTTTATCTATGTCTATATCTGCATCTCTCTCTCAGACAATGGATAAGATAGACCTAAACACTGCTGTCTTTGACTTGTGATGTGGGCAAAGATTATTGAACATTTCGTGAACTATCAAAAGAACGAATGAATCTATATTGTAAGAAGTAGAGCCGGAGTGCTCCTCAGAAGCAAGAATGGTGAAACTTCATCTCTTATACCTTGGACATGTTATGAGATGGCACCAATCCTTGGAGAAAGATATTAAGTTTGGAAAATTATACAGCCAGGGAAAGAAAGAAAGAAAGAAAGAAAGAAAGAAAGAGAGAGAGAGAGAGAGAGAGAGAGAGAGAGAGAGAGAGAGAGAGAAAGAAAGGAAAAGAAAAGAAAAGAAAGAAAGAAAGAAACCCTGCAACTATATTATTTCTTTTTCTTTAACATTCAGAGAACTTTGTTGGTATACTTGGGAGAAATCTTACCCACTATCTCAAAGGCAATATCTTTCTAATAATTCAATCCATCATTAGGGTCTCAGGAGAAACATGAACATATCCTCCAGTGTAATTTACAGCCTCATGCACATGTTTGAGGACTAGCTATATGTTTTAAACTAATAGCAATGAGTTTGAGCTTTGAATTTTCTTTAACATTCATTTGCTATACTGAACAACTCGGAATAGCTGTGATGCTGAACACTATCCCATAGTCATGTCAAATACCAGAATCATTTACTCATTATGCACAGTAGCTAGATGAGCTTCCAGAGTGTTTCATGTTGGGAAGCAGGAGTGGCATCCACTTCCTAAAGTAGGTGCCTCTGGAAACTCTACAAACTCTCTTATAAATGTATAAAAATGATGTTAATCATAGAACAAAGTTCAGGTCTTTTGTGCAAAGCTTGGCCTGAGCCATATTCGACTTGACAACACTCAACCACTGCAAACTGAGACTACTGCTGTTATATCTGGAGGAACATTCTTCCACTTTGTACAAAACTCTTTGTCAATGTGCTAAATAAGGTAACCTGGGTTTGCTATGATGCTGAACCTTGTGCCATGGGGATATCAAATCCTAGAATGGTTTCTCATTGTGGGCAGTGCTTGGTGGAGCTCCCAGTTGTAAAATCGGTTGGGAAGAAGGATTGGTATCCACTCACTTCCTAAACCACATGCCTCTGGAAACTCTGTGAACTTGGAAAAACAATGATAGCTATGGAAAGTCATTAGATCTTTTGTTCAGAACTGCTATGAGTCAACATCGAGTCAAGAGCAATCAACAACAACAATTGTGATACGGATGAAATTTTATGTATTGACATGCTTTTCCATTACACAGTTCATATGTCTTTTCATTCATTACATTGTTATGTAAAAATGTAACAGCACTTTTCATTTTTTCCTTCATGTATATTATTTTTACTTGTATTTATACCACTTCTTGTTTCCTGAGCTGAAACAAACACACATGCACACATACAAATATAAATCAAACAAACAACTCCACCCAAAACTTCAAACACACACACACACACACACACACACACACACACACACACCCCAAAACAAAAACACACAAGAACAAAACAAAACAAGAGACCTCAAACTCACTGCCATCAATTCCTCTTAGCTAATTCGCATAAAATTTTTGGGGCTGTAATTCACAGTGGAGACTGCCCATCTTTTTGTCCCCCCCTTGGTGCTTCTAACAAATTCAAACAATTGGAAATTTACAGGTTTTGAGTTAGTTTTGTAAATGACAGGAAATTATCCATATAATTAACATACAAAGACTGGCATTCACTTTCTAAACAACATGCCTCTGGAAATGCTATGAACTTTGATAAATGTCAGTAGTTGTGGAGGGGCTTCAGGCCTTATGTTCATAGAAATGCTATGAGCCATGCTTGCCTCGAAGGCAATCAACAACAAGAACAACAACATACAAGGAAGCTATGCCAACATGATTATTATCCAAATATATTTATACCAATGACTAAAAACAAAGAGGAGGAAATTGAGTATTTCTACCAGCTTCTGTGGTCCAAAATTGATCAAACATGCAATCAAATTGAATTAGTAATTATTAGTGACTGTGATGTACAAGTTGAAAACAATGAGGAGAGAATGGTAGTCAGAAAGTGTGACCTTCACAGAAATGAGACAGGAGAGTGAAAGATCAAGATTTGTGCCTTCAATGGTTTATTCATAGCAAATACTTTTTTAAGAAACACAAAAGGCTACTTTACACCTTTACCTCTCTTGGAGAACTGAATAGAAAGCAGAATGACTATATCTGTGCAAAATAAATCTTTGGAGAGGCTTGGCATCAGCAGTTAGAAGTAGTCTTAGAGCTGATTGTGGAAGAGCATATCAAATTGAAACTAAAAAAGATTAAAACAAATCCATAAGATTCACGTTATGATCTTGAGCCTATCCCATCTGAGTGAAAAATAAAAAAAATCATCTTAAGGACAGCTTTGAAGCATTGATCATCGGTAATCTTTGACCAGAGAAGCTGTGGGATGAAATCAAGGATGAAGAGAATATTCTCTTTATACATGAAGAGAACAAAGGATTATTGTAGAGACAGAGGAGGGGGAAAAAATCCCAAAACACCAGAAATAAATGTCAAAAGAAACCATGAGTACCAAGAAGCCAAAATAATGAGAAGAGATATTGGAGTAAAAGATGTTGAATAGAAGGTTTCAAAGGCAGCTTGAGATGACAAAGTATTATAATGAAATGTTGAAAGAACTTAAAAACAATTCTGAATCTCAAATGGGAAAACTGAGATTTGCCATAGGCAATATCTTAAATAACACAGAAAGCACAAAAAAAAGATGGAAGGAATACACACAATCACTACACCTAAAAGAATTAGTCAACAAAGAAAATTTCAGAAATTACCATATGAAATGATGACAAAGCAAGAATTTCAAGCTCTGTTGAAGAAACTGACAAAAAAATAAGACTCCAGATATAGGTGGAATACCAATTGACAAGTTTCAGCTACCAGAGACTACCATGGAAGTGCTTACCAATCTATGCCAGAAAATTTGGAGGATGGGTGCCTAGGCAATCAACTGTAAGAAATCCATATTTGTTCCCATTTCTTAGAAGGATAATCCAACAAAATGTGGAAATTAGTGAACAATATCATTAATATCACATGCAAGCAAAATACTTGAAAAATCACTCAAAAATGGCTATAACAGTACATAGACAGAGATATGACAGACATTCAAGGTAGACTTAGAAGAGGTCATGGCACCAGGGATATCATTGCTTATGCCAGATGGATCATGCCTGAAAGCAGAGAATGCCAGTAGGATATATTTCTCTAGTGTATTGACTATGCAGAGACATTCGACTTTGTGAATCACAACACACTGTGGCTAACTCTGAGCAAAACAGAATAGCAGAACACTTAATTGTGATCATGAAAATTCTGTACCTAAACCATGAAGCTGTTGCTTGAATGGGACAAGGGAATACTGTAAGATTAAAAATAAGAAAGACTTTGTGTCAACATATGTGCTGAGAAATCAATTCTTGAAGCCAGATTTCGTGAAGAAGAATGTGGCATAAAGATTGCAGGAAGATTCATCAAGAACTTGTTATACAAATGACACAACCTTGTTGGTGGAAGTGAGAAGGATCTGAAATGCTTGCTTCAGGGTATCAAAGACTATAATCTTTGATATGGAGTCCATCTCAACATCAAGAAAGCAAAAATCCTTGCTATTGGGGCAAGAGGCAAATATCATGATAGATTGAGAAAGATTCTTGAAACTATCAAGAATTTCATTTTCTTTGGATCCACAATGAACAATATTGGTAATTTCAATCAGGAGATGGGTGATGTGTTTCCTTGGGCAAGTCCACTATCTCCAAAATACTGAAGAGCAGTGATGTCAATTTGAAGATGAATGTGCACCTGATTCAGGCAATGGACTTTTTACTTACTTGCTATGCATTTATGATCCGGAGAGTGAATAAGGATGTCAGAAGTAGAACTGATGTTTTTGAGTTGCAACACTGGAAAAGAGTAATGAGTAGCGTGCACTTCCAAAGGAACAAATAGATAAGTCTAGAAAATGTGCAATCATGATGCTCCTTAGAAACAAGGATGGCTGGCTTCCTCTTTCTTAATTAGGACATGTTGCTAGAAGAGGCTATTCCTTGGAAAGCAATAACATACTTGGAAAGGTAAAAAGTCATGAGAGAAAGGAAGACCCTTAATTATGTGTATTGCTGCAGTGATTGCAATAGTGGACCCAAGTTTATCAACAATACAACTATAGCATAGCATAGTATAGAACAGGATTCAGTCTGTGGATCATAAGATGGCTGTTATACTTGGCTCAATGGCACTTAACAACATCAACATATCATAGAAAAATGTTACCATTTTGATCTCATATAGTTATTCAAAGACACTCATCCCTCTTTCGTGCTAGTCTTGACTTTGTATTGTTAAGTGCCATTGTTGTCTATTGTTGTCATGTACCGTCGAGTCGTTTGCGACTCATAGCAGCCTTATGTACAACAGTCCTAAACCGTACTCTATCCTGTACCGATCTCATTGCCTCTGACACACCCATCCTGATTACCCCAGTCACTGAATCAATCCACCTCATAGAGGGTCTTCCCCTCCTGCGCTGTCTCTGTACTCTACCCAGCATGATGTCCCTCTCTAAAGACCTGTCTCTCCTTACGACATGTCCAAAGTATGTCAGACGAAGCCCCAGAATCCTTGCCT
>NW_006399897.1:2184098-2185035 GCF_000299155.1 Elephantulus edwardii | reverse complement strand
ACCCCCAAATATAATCCACTCTGCAACCCTCATTGCATTAACTTGCTTTATATAGAAGATACAAACTTGCTTGTTCAAAGTGAGGCTTTGAAGGACTTGTTGACAAGGATGAAGGAATGCAGCTTTCAACATGGATTGCATCTCAATGTCAAAAAAAAAAACAAGGATTCTTACTACTGAACCAATAGCCAAAATTACGGTGGATAAAGAAGAGACCGAAACTGTCAACAACTTTATCTTACTTGAATCCACAATTTATACCCTCGGTGTCAGAAGTCAGGAAATCAGGAAATTTATCACATTTGGAAAGTCTGTCATTGGGAAACTCTCCTAATTACTGAAGAGTAATGATGTCAGTTTGAGGACTAAGGTATGACTGATTCAGGTCATGGTCTTTCCAATTGCTTGCTATGCAGATGAAAGCTGGAAAATTAATAGGGGTGATCGAAAAATTGATTCCTTTGAATTGTGGTGTTGGAGAAGAGCACTAAACATCCTACAGACTGCCAAAAGAACATATAAATATATCTTGGAAAGGGTACAGCTGGAATGGCCTTTGGTGGCAAGGATGATGAGGCTTCACCTCACATACTTCAGGCATGTTGCTAGGAGGAATTATTCCTTGGAACAGGACATGATGCTTGGAAGAGTGGAAAGTCGGTGAAGGAGAGAACGACTCTCAATCAGGTAGACTGACATGGTGACTGCCAAAATGGGCTCTAGTGTGTCAGGAAATATGAAGATTGCACAGGATATAGGTTCAGATCCACTACTTATAGGGTGTCAATGAGTTCTCAACTCAATGGTACCTAACAAGTGCTACACATTTATTTCCAATATCTACTTTGCTCAGAAGAGAGTTGGGCATCATTTATGTATAAATGATATATTGTCATTATTTTCACTTCCTTAGAAGATTATATATATATGCACACAT
>NW_006399897.1:2154907-2178318 GCF_000299155.1 Elephantulus edwardii | reverse complement strand
TGGTATTCTCTGCTTTCAGCTAAGATTCATCTAACATCATCTACAATATCCCTAGTACCACGACCCCTTCTAAACCCATCCTGGACTTCTGGCAGTTCTCTGCTGATGTACTGTTCCATTCATTTTTGGATAATCTTCAGTAGAATCTTGCTAGCATGTGAAATCAATGATATCGTTCTGTAGTTTCCATACTCAGTTGGGTCGCCCTTCGTTAGAATGGGAACAAATATAGACCTCTTCCAGTCAGTTGGCCAAGTGGTTGTTCTCCAGATTTCTTGACAAACTAAAAATCATAGCTACTGTAGAAACAGCAACCAGTACCTGGCCCTATCTTGTACTATCCTCACTATCTCTGGCATTCTCAAGCCCATTAGTACAGCGACTGTGTCAATCTTTATTTTGAGTCTCCTCTCTTTCTAGTTTTTTATCTTTTCCAGTGTTTCACTTCATCACTTTCAGAAAATAAGTTTGTGTTACCTGCATAACATAGATTGTTGATGGGTTGTTCTCCAATACTGATACCACATTCTTCTTCATGTAGTCCAGCTTCTTGAATTATGTGCTTAGTACACAAATTGAATAGATTTTGAGAAAGGAAACAACCCTGGTACATAGCTTTCTAGTTTTAAACCAGAGAGTGTTTCCTTGATTTGTATAGACAAAATCTTTGTTTTTTTTGAAGTGTTTTAGTTGGTTTCTTTACAAAGTACATATACATTGTGTTTCACACTACTCTTCATTCATGTTTCATACTATCATTATCATGCATTAAGTTTTATAAAACTAAGCACCATTAGACATTTCCCTGACCTATATGTAGGTTTAACATGTGCTTTGATTCTTTGCCTTTTCCCAGAACGGATTATTTTTCCAACACCGGCCTCTTGAAAAAACATGCCCAAAGTATATGAGATGAAGTTTCACCATCTTTGCCTCAAAAGAATAACCTGGTTGCACTTCCTACAAAGCAGACTACATTTTTTTTTACTAAAAGCTGGGCCATGGTGGTGAATTTGGCTCTAGGCCTACTAAGTAGCTAATCATCACAGTCTTAGGAATTCTAGCAATCTTTGTCAGACCAGTAGGCCAGCTTTTTACTTGTTTTACTTCCATATGTTCCACATTGTTTCCCACTTTATCCGGAGTCCTTATTTGCTCTCTTTCATAGAAATCAGTAGTGACAGTGGGGTATCATCTAATTCTTGTAGCCTCAGGTAGTGTATGCTGCTGTTTTCATAACCTACTAGTTTTTCAAAGTAATTCTTTTCAATCATCTTTTATTTTCTTCATTCTTTCATTTTTGCTCCAAAAATCAATAAACCAATAGTAGTAGCACCTTATACATAAACAGTCACCAACTTTTAGAATCCCAATTATAAGTGAATTTCAAAGCTACAGTGAGTTTAAATTCAAAGTGTCTCTTATTTCAAATCTAACTCTCTGTTCAATCAAATATTAACTGATATTGAAGCCCTGCTATATGGAAATGAGTTTTAATAAGGACTTGTTAAATATTTGTTTGTTCATACTCTATATTGAATACATTGTACCTTATTACATTGGCTCATGACAAAATAGAACAATTAAGCATCCCAGTGGCAGGCTGACATTAATCACACTATTTTCACTGTGAGTTTAAATGACAACTGTAGTGTAATCCAATTTCTGTTTGCAGCAGCTTATGGAAGCATCAAGGTGCCTGCAGAGCTTGTGAATGGGCTACCAGTGTGGTGCCCTAGTTCTAAAATATATTCTTTCCAGATATCAATTTTGTATATTTTTCCCAGATCAAATCAAGCTATTAAGGAATATATTTTCTCTAGTATTAGCAGTAAGAGGTATTTTTCTGTTCAGCTCCGCTTCCATATCATTTGTAGAGAAAGGATTAGATGATCATTATTTAAAGACTGTTGTTAAATACTCTATAATGTATATGATATTTATGTCACAAAACTCATTGCATTATCATCTTGGGAAAATTATGTTGTATGCAGGGTAAAAGTGGAAATAGGGGGAAAAAAGATATCCCAAAGCAGTCACAAAATAAATTGGAAATTTCAAAGGTCTTTTCTACTTCACCTCTACTCCTTTGTAATTTTATGTTAGCCAGAATTTCTTGAATATACCTTTACATACCATACCAAATAGATATGACTGCAAAATATATAAATCATGCAGCAAACTGTTTCCCTTTCTTTATCCTCTTATATTAAAGAGAATTGAATTAGAACTTCTTGTTTTAATAAACAAGTTGTTAAATAGAAATTGGGTTATTAAAAGAGGTTTAATAAAAAAGGAGGTTCCTAGATACATCACTAACAAATGAAGTTAGTTTAGGCACATCATTCTACTTCATCCTTTTTATTATTTGCTTTTGAGTCAGAACAAATCCACATCTGGCCCTCAAGTAGATTTTTTTTGAAGCAGCAAATCACACAGGAAGAGACTGCCCATCTCTCTCCCATGGAAATCTGGTATATTTGAATGTTATGCCTTTGGTATTATCGCTTAGATTTTTTGCTTCTAAACTACCAGAGGTCCCTAGGACTCGTTGTTGTTTTGTTTTGTTTTTTAATTTATTTCAATTGGGCTATTAATTGCAAAAGGAGAATATCAAATGTTTCCTACCTAATATAGATAATATAGTGCAAATATCAAGTTATATATTTAAGAGTATGGGCTAGAAATCACATTCCTATCCAGTTGATTCCAATTGTTAGAAATAAAACTAAAATGTTATCAAGGAATGACAGTGGAGAGCCTCCATTTCATACACATGTAAGCAAGAAGGACTTGTTGCAGAAGGATACCACACTTGGTAAGGCAGATGGTTGGTGGAAATGAGGAGGACCTTCAGCAAGAGGGATTTGCAGCTTCACATGCTCATCCATTGCCATCCAGTCGGAACTGACTTCTGTGCCTCTCTGGGATTTCAAAGGCTATAAACTGCCTTGGAGGAGAATGTCTAGGATGTAATAGTGTGTTTAGGCATAGCAGAGACTTTGAGAATCATATAGAGCCTCTTTGTTCCATCGGGTCCTGATGAGACAGAGCCAAATCAACAACACCTAATAATAAAAATATAAGAAAATTCAAGAATCACAGAAAGGAACTCTAGGACTAACTTTGTTAATGAAACATTAAGAGGAAGTAGACTTCTTCTAACTTGAAAACAAAGTAATTATATGATAGCTACCACCACTGCAGAGGGTCACAAACTGTAGTCTGCAGTATGAATTGAGGCTCAACATCAAGAAAATAAAGATTCTTACTTTTGGGTCAATTGACAGCATCATAATAAATGGAGAAGAGAGCAAAGAGATTTCAGCTTGCCAGTTGCTACAATCAACACTCTTAGCACCAGCAGTCAAGAAGTCAAGACGGACAAATTGCATTAGCAAACTCTACTGTCAGGGACCTCTCCATAGTGATGAAGAGCAACAATATTAGTCTAGAAACTAATGTGAGCTCGATCCAGGTCATGGTCTTTGCAATTACTTTCTGTACATCAGAGGGCTGGACAATGAACAAAGATATCAGAAGAAGGATTAACGCCTTTGAGTTGTGGTGCTAGAGAAGAGAATTGAACACAACATGGACTGCCAAGAGAACTAACACACGTGTCTTAGAGAAGGTGACATCAAGCTGCTTCTTGAAGGTAAGGATTTTGAGGCTTCACTTTTATACTTTGTCATGTTGCCAAGAGTGACCAGTCCTTAGAGGATGGTATCTATGCTTGGAAGGATGGAGGAACAATACAGGAGAGGGACTCTAGATGAGACGGATTGAAACTGACTGAAGTAATGAGGGTAGATGTGTCAGAGACTGTGAGACTGGATCAGGACAGAGAAGCATTCAGAGATATTGGTCTCTAACTTAATGGGACATAACAACAACTAAAACAAATTAATGTTCAATATGCAATAGTGATTAGGGAGGAAGTTCAAGCTGCTCTGAAAGAATGCACAAAAAACAAGGCGCCAGGAACTGATGTAATACCAATTGACATATTTCAACAAACCAATGAATCCCCAGACCTGCTCACCAGGTTGTGTCAAGAAATCTGGAAGAAAGCTACTTGGCTAACTGACTAAAAGAGATCTATATTTGTTCCCATTCCATAGAGATGTGCTATGATACAGTGAGCAAATTATTGAACAATATCATTAATATCATATGCAAGCAAAATACTGCAAAAGTTTTTTTTTTAAAAATTACTAGAACAGTCCATTGAAAGAGAAGTGCACAGTGAGTTCAGAAAAGACTGTGGCAGTAAGGTCATCATAGTCAATGTCAGATGGACCTTGGATAAAAACAGAGAGTACCAGAGAATGTCTATCTGTGTTAACTATGCCAAGACATTTGACTATGTGGACCACAATAAATTGTGGCTAACCTTGAGAAAAATAGGAATCCCAGAATACTTGATTGTGCTTCTATGAGACCTTGAACAGGAAGCAGTCATTCCTAAATTAATGATGGAGAAATGATTGAAGTTTTAAATAATTTTATCTTACTTGAATTCTTAATCAACACTCCTGCCATCAGTAGTCAAGTACTTTTTGATAGTTCATGGATTACTCAGTACTCTTTTCCAACAGCATAATTAAAAGGGATTGATTATAATTTGGTTATTCTTATTCATTGTACAGTTTTCAGATGCATAGGAATTGAAAATACCGTAACTTAGGCCAAGTACACTAATTTCCTTGATTTTTAGCACTTTAGAGAGATCCTTGGTAACAGAATATATATATTCATAATTACTGCTACTATGGATGTTGATTGTAGATACAAAGAAGATGAAAGTTTGTATCTCAAACTTTTCTTCTTTTTTCATTTTTTTTATTATTTATTATGAACTTTCTAAAAATAATTTTAATGAACATTTACAGAGAATTTGGATTTCCATTCATTCATTGCTGCACTTCTCTACCCGTCTGTTAGTCCAATAATGATGCTTTGCTGTTCTTGATGTTACACTCCAATCTGTCTTGAAGGCTATAGTTTTCAGTCTTCTCCAGCAAGTGCTTCAAATCTTTACTTTAGGCACAGAAAGCTGTGCTATTTGCCTAATGCAAGTTGTTGATGAGTCTTCTTGTCATCTTCATGCCAATTCCTCTAATACAATATATCATCTCAAATGATTTGCTCAGTATACAGATTTAATAGATGAACAATATTGCACGTATATACCGGTTTTAAACCCCCAGTGTTTTATTGTTCTGTTTAGTCAACTCCTTCTTCATCTATTTATAGGTTTCACATGAGCACAATTAAGTGTTCTGGTATCCCCATTCTTCTTATGGTCTCCATAATTTATTAGGATGCACACAGTCAAATGCCTTTGCACCGTAAAGAAAACACAGATAAATATTCTTCTGGTATTCTGTTGCCAGTGAAGATCGAACTGACATCAACAATTATCTTACTTGCTTCACAGTCCTTTAGAACCCAGCTTGCGTTTCTGGCAGTTCCTTTTGGATGTACCGTTCCAGCCATTTTAAAAATAATATTCAGCATGGTTTTGTTTGGATGCAATATTAATGATAATGTTTGATAATTACCACAATTTGTTTTATCATCTTTTTAGAATGGGAACAGGTATGGATTTATTTCTCTTGGTTGGCCAGATAGCTGTGTTTTAAGCTTGATGGAACAGGCTATTATGATGACATGACTACATTTGTTTGTTGAATGACAGGTGGCATAGTGTATAGGGAGTTTTGTAGTTAACCCAAAGTCATCACCACTTTGGGGGTTCAAATCCACAGATATTTGGGCAATCTTCTCCAGGGTAATTTACAGTCTCTCTAAAACTCAACACAAGGTCAGGTATTAGTCTATTATGACGTCAGGACAAAGCATGGGAAAGTAGGATAGAACAGAATAAATTTGAGACTTTGTTATAATGCACTTTCCAGAATTCATAGATATTCTGATTCAGTTTATCTGAGATTATTGCTTTGTTATGTGCTATTGAGTTGACTGCAACTCATAGCAACCCTACAAAAAATGCATCTGGAACCTGTCCTTTCCTGTGGAATCAGAACTAAGTCTTAGCTAACTTACAGGTGAGTTTTCTGAGCCTGTATACTGCACAGGAGGATTTTCCTCATCTTTCTTCTGTGGAATGGTCATTGGATTTAAAGCACCTGTCTTTGGGTGGTAACACAATTTTTTATCCATATGGCCATCAGAGTTCCATTTGTTATCTGAGATAGAAGACCTAAATTTGTATTTCAAACAAATACTGAAGTGATACCAATGTTGCTGGTCCAGAAAACACATTCTGTAAGAATCATAGTTCTAGGGTCTTGTAGATCATGAGAAGGACTTGGGTATTTACCTTGAGTGAAATGAAGAGTTACTAGATGGTTTCTACTACATTAGAATATGACCTGATTACCAGGATGATTAAAGATGTATTGAGAGTAAGGAAGGTGTTGATATAAAAATAGCAGGAAGGAAACAACATAACATTAATAATTATATTGACTTTAGATATAATGGGGAAAAATAATCTTTTATTTTAATAGTAGGTGCACAGAACAACTCATTGATTCTGTTGTAAAGTGAGTGGAAACTAATGAATGGAAAAGTACTGTATACAATCCATCACATTGAGGATCTTCCAGTCTTTCATTTACCCTCTGTTTCACCAAGGATAATATGTTTAGCAGCATTTGTTACCAAGCATGTCATTCCTGATAATATTCCCAAAGTATGTGAGATTTTCATCACCCTCTCTTCTCAAGACCATTCTTGCTTTACCTCTTCAAAGACATGATTGGATATTTTCTGGCAGTCCTCTGTATGTATGATATTATTCTTCTCTGTTTCATAATTCAAAAGCATCAATTATTTTCTTTTTTTGTTTGCCTTATTCATTGTCCAGCTTTCACACGCATATATAGCATTTAAAAATACCATGGCCAGAATGAGAGTCACCTTCATCCTCAGTGATACATGTTTCTTTTCTACCATTTTAAAAGAGGTCTTTTGCAATTGCTTTGAACAACATAATATTTCCTTTGATTCTTTATTTGCTCCTTTCAGAGCATTGAGTATGGATCCAGGTAAAATAAAATATTGACAACTTAAACTATTTTGGTCTATTTCTTAGGATTTCTAAAAATCCTTACATATAATCAGTAATGAAATCTATAATCTTTATGCATCATCAGTCCTCATTTCAAGTCCTTTTCATTTTCCACAAGTGAGGTTGTGACATCTGTATATTACAGGTTGTTAATGAATCTTTAATTAATCTTGATACAGCTTTCTTCTTTATATAATCTAGATCTTTAGATTATTTTCTCAGAATGAAGACTGAATAAGCATGGTAAGAATTTTTAATCCTCATGCACACTTTTCCTGGTTTTAAGGAACTTTTATTTGTTCTGTCCAAGTTTTTGCCTTTTGGTTTAATTATAGGATTTGTATGTACACATTTAAGTGTACCAGAATTCACATTCTTTTCATAGTTATTATGTATAAAATGTTATGATACACATTGTCAAATACCTTTGCATAGTCAATAAGACAGAAGTAAGTATCTTTGTGGTAGTCTCTGCTCTAGTTAAGATCCAAGTGAGAACAGTCAATGTTTCCTTTGTATCAGCTCCTCCTGTGGTTTAAATTTCTGCAAAATTTCTGTTAAATGTGGCTTAAATTTCTTGCAATTGCCTGTCCATGTGTTGTCATGAACATTTTTTAATTATCTCTAGAATGATTTTACTTACATGTGATATTAACAGTTTTGCTCAGTAATTTCTGTGTTATGTTGGATCGGTTTTAATTTGAATGTGGACATAGAGATTTCCCAATTAGTGGCTACGTACCTATCTTCAGTTTGATAGGCAACTGTGTTCCAATTTTCTTGTTATAGATGTGTAAGGGCTTCTAGCTTTACATCCATTTGTTGAAACACTTCAATAGGTATTCTGCCGTTCTCGAGTTTCTGGAGCCTTGTTTATAACCAGTGCATCCATGCAGCTTGTATTTCCTCCATCATAATCACTGATTCTTGGTCACATTATCCCTTCCAAAATAGTTTCGTGTTGATTACTTCTTTTTGCTACAATATTTGTGTATATTCATTTTCTCTTCTTTGACTGTTTCCTTTGTCATTCTAGATTTGCATATTTTTCAGCTTTTTGAGCTTAATAAATGTCAAATGTGTCCTCTGTTTTGGTTTTCATTTGCCAGATATTTGCATATTTAATTACGTTTTGGGTTTTTTTGGGGGGCTGCTTTGTTTTTAATCTTCTTTAAGTGCCATTTGAAATCTTTTCTGGTCTTTTAGGTCTTATTTCTAGCATAAACTTTGGCAATTGTACATTAAAGAACAAATTTTAGAGTCTCTTTTGGTAATTGTTCAGGTCTTTTCTTACTTCTCGGTCCTATTTTTGTTATGATCTTAAAGAAAGTTTTCAGAAAGATTGAGTTTTCATTAATTCTTTGTTGAACATTTTCCTCCTTTGCCCTCCCTTTCTCATTCTCCAGTGCACTTTGTAAGGAAACCACTTGTTCCAGATTGTTTTCGTATGTACAATGCCTAATAGCATATTCCTTTCAGAGAGTTTCTCCCCTCATCTGTATGAATGCAAAGCTTATTATCTATCTACTCTATGACCTTTTTAAAAATCAATGTGTCCTTTTTTTTTTTCATTCTCCCCGCCCCCCATTGTTGTGTACCATTGAATCAGATCCAACTTGCACAGGAAAGATTTCCCATCCTTCTCCAGTGAAGCATCTGGTGGATTCTAATCATGAGCCTTTGGGATTGCAGCACAACTTCTTGCCACTAGGCCACCAGTGCTTCTTATTTTTGTTTTTTCTTTATTACTATTTTTTTCTTTCTTGTTGTGTACCATTGAATTTAATCTAACTGGCATAGGAGGAGATTGCCCCTCCTTCTCCAGCAGATCATCTGGTGGAATTAATAGATCTTTGATGTCATCCTGCGACTTTTTAGTTTTCAGTTTTTATTACTCAACATGTCAAATATATTTTGATATTCAAAATCACAAACATTTAGCAAGTTTTTATTCTGTCACAAAGGAGGCTCAATAGTACAAGGATCATCTAAAGTTTTGATAAAAGTTTATTTACTGAGAAATATACAAAAATTTATATTTAATACCAATATCTTAATTTCTGCTAAATATTCTAAAGTTAAAGCTTAGATAAATATTAAGTAAAAGTGAATCAAAACAGTTGCTAGAATGTGAAAATTATATAAAGGTGAGTCAAGTCATGTGCAACTCATAACAACTCTATGTACAATAGCTCTGAAGCTTGTCCTATCTTGATCCGGTCTCCTTGACTCTGCCACAACTAATCCCACTGCCCCAATTACCATGTCAATTCATCTTATCTGGGCTCTTCTTCTTCTGTATGGTCTCTCCACCCTTCTAAGCATGATATCCTTCTCCAAGGACTGGTCGCTTCTAGCCACATGTCCAAAGTATGTGAAACGAATCTTCAAAATCCTAGCCTTCAAGGAGAAACTTGGTTTCACCTTCTCCAAAATAGAATTATTTGATCTCCTGGTGGTCCATGGTATGTTCAATACTATTCTCTAGCACCACAACACAAAGGCATTGATTCTTCTTTTATCCTCAGTCATTGTCCAGCTCTCCAATGCATAGAAAGTAATTGTGAAAACCATGATCTGGATCAGGCACACTTTAGTCTCTAAACTGACATCATTGTTCTTTAGCACTTTTGAAAGGTTCCTGACAGCAGATTTCCCCAATGCAATTCATCTTATGATTTTCAGACTCCTGGTGCCAAAACTGTTGACTGTGGATCCAAGCAAACCGTAATGGCTAATAGCCTCAAACTCATCTCCATCTATTATGGTGCTGCCAATTGGCCCAGTGGTGAGAATCTTTGTCTTCCTGATGTTGAATTTCAATTTATATTGAGAACTACAGTCTTTGACCTGCTACAGAAAACACTTCAGATCCTCCTCAGTTTTAGCAAGCAAGGTTGTATCATCTGCATAATACAGGTTGTTGATCAGTCTATCTCCAATTCTGATGCCACAATCTTCCTTATAAAGTACAGCCTCATAAATGATCTGTTTCACACACTGATTGAGAAAGTTTAGGGACAGGATGCATCCCTGACATATATCCTTCCTAATTTTGAACCATGTAATGTTTTCTTGCTCTGTTCTGAGGACTACCTCCTGGTCCAAGTGTTTACTAAAATCAGGATTATCAATGATAAATGCTAATCTTTGATAGTTCTATGTTAACAAGTACTAAGCACTGTTCCAGTATTAAATAATTTAATATTTATTAATGCAATGAAATTGCTATTCGCACTATCTATATTTCCTAGATAAGGAAACTGACACCTGCTCATCTTCCCAGAGTATCTTTGATCTGGCAACTTTCAGATGTGAACTCAAGAGTTCTGGCCAAATATTTTGTGTTTTAAAAACAAAACAAGGCAATCAACTTTATTTGTAAATCCTTCAATATTGATGACATTGTTCATTTTGCACACCAGTATTACTACACTTTTCTCAATTGTTCCACTTGGTCTATCCTTTATAAGAGCTCTATTTCTGATGAATTTTAATATTACTGTATGTTGAATGTAGACCTTTTCTTTTGACTATACCGACAGTTGGATATGGGAAATGGTCTATATAAATAATGGTGAATAGCATTTTCTTATTGAGAGCTGTTTATATCTTAGAATAGAAACTTTTTGTGAGCTAGGCTAGGATATGTGGCATTCTGAAAAGAGATTCTGTGCTTCATTGATGTGATTCCTTGTATATGTACTGTCACACCATAATTGTAGGGGATACATATTTTAATCTTTTAGTATTGAAATAGAAAATATAAAAGCTAAGAAAATAAAAAGAACATATTTTTCAAAATCATTGCTCTTGAATGCTGCTTAGTATTCCACCATGTGACTGTACTACAATTTCTCAATCCATTTGTTTGTTGATAGACATTTGTGTTGTATCCATTTTCTTGCTATTGTGAATAATGATGCTATGAACACCAGTGTACAAATCTCTGTGTCTCAGTTCTATTTTCCTTGGGGTATATTACTAGCAGTGGAATATATGGGTCATATAACGTTTCTATGTTCAGCTTTTTGAGGAAATGTCAAACTGTCTTCCAGAGTGGTTGTACCATTTTATAATCACTCAACAGTATAGAAAGTTCCAATCTCTCCACATTCTCTCCAACATGCATTGCTTGCTGGCATGTTAAACTTTGCCACTGCATTACGTTGATTGAACTAATTCAGCCTCATAAGGGCAAATATTGCTTAAGTCTATTATTGTAAGATAGATGGACAACTAATAAATGTATATACAATTCTCTAGAGGAAAGAAGAGGGCTGAAGATAAGGATTGGGGGGGAGTCAATGGATTAGAGTTTGGTGGCCTTAGAAAGGGTGTGAAGAAATTAGGAAAGATTCTGTGAAGACCTGAAAAGACAGGGTATTAGTAGGAATAGATCAATGGTGATTAGTTTGGTAATATATAAAATATTAAAGTTTTACACAGAGTGTAAAACACAAAGGAAATTATTATATGAAACACAATGTGAAGCAAAGAATGTGTGAAATACAATGTATATGAATGAAACACAATGTAAACAAATTTTATATGCAGATCAATATAAAATAAAAGATATTTTAATAAGAACATATTTTATGAATAATAAACAAATTATTATGTTCATAAATAAAATAAATATTGAAATGTTTTCTACCATTCACATTCTTCATTTCTCACTGTTTTCTCTATTTTTTCTATCTAAATTTTAAGTTGATTTTTTTAATAATTTAAAACCACTGAATAAAGATATTTATTCAAACACTCTTAAATTTCTCACTATATTTATAATAATTTGTCATTATTTTAAGAGTTCTTACAAGAACTTAGCTTGGTTCCTAACATTAAAATTATGAGTTAACTGTTTTATCTCCTAGTAAATGCATAAAATTAATGATGAATACTTAATAGGTCACTGGAGTTTAAAAGATCTACTATTCCCCAAAGAATTTAAATGATTGAGGTTTCTGGCCACATATATCACTAGTTAAAAGAATTTTACTGACCAGCAATAAATGTATTTACAACATGTCTATGTAATATCTGAGTGTGACTTTCATTTACATGACAATGATCCTTTCCACTGTTTTCTTACAACTCTCCCTTGAACCTTATGATGTTTATTGGTTCATTATTTGTAAAATAGTAAAACCTCATCTGAAAAAAAAAGTGTGTTGTGTCTTTAATTTAAAAACTGCCTAAGGGCCCTATGGGGTATATTAAATCTGTCTCTTTGTCGTATATCTTGATGTACATTTTACTTGAAACCAGGTGTTTTGTATATTGAACTTTTTAACACTGCAGGGAGGTAAGTATTCACAGCTGGAGTTTTATGCTTCGCACATTTTCATGTTTGAGAACAAGAAGCAACCCCTAGGAAAAACTCCTCTAGCATGAAAAGAGGCAGAACAAAGCGCTTCTGTATCTAGTGGCAGGACATGGATATGATGAAGTCACAGATACCAGTCCTGAATGCAAACTAGATGCCAACAAAACCAAGACAAAAAGTTTCAAGGAATCCAAGTGTACAGGTTCTCAGATCAATCACAAGCTATGAGGTTGTCACTGTACTGAGGGGCTGAAAAGAGGCATCAAAGCCACTAAAGAGTGGGAAAAAATCTTTTGTCTAGCTCGCTTTTGTCTTCTTAACCAACATTGCAAGCTAGCTCACATAGACTGAAAGGCTGAGTTAATCTATTTCTAGTGAACATTGTTAGACTATGTGTATTTAGTCTCAAATCATTAAATAGGTTGGCATGACCAAAGAAAAAAAAAGAAAGGAAAAAGCAAAATTATTGATTTATCTGATGGGATAAATTTGTATAAGTTGAATCTATTGCATAAAGTATCCTCTGCATGAGAAGAAAGGTGACTGACTGACTTCACCAGACAAATTCACATAGAAACTGTGCTTCTGAGCCTTAGAAGTGAACTGAGTGTTTGTAGATCGAGACTTGAAGTGCTTTATTAAAATTTAAAACATAATGTTTCTTATTCTTTTCTGGATTCAGTTTAGCCTCCAAAGGCTTCTGAAGAGCCAACAAGAAAGGCATTTCAGACTATTTTGTTAGCTTTCCCCAGAGTTATTTGTCATGGTATTGCAGTGAATTATTTGTTCTTTGGCAAGGGTAGGTGGGAAGAGATTTGTAAGGAGACTTACTGGAGAAGAATAGCATTAGGAAGACCAAGACTTGTCTTACCACTTTTTAGAATGTGACTTGAAGGGTCCTACAACCCAGCAATGAATCTCATTATAATATCATTTTAGCTTAAATGGTTATAATGAATGACTTCTCTGTGTAAATGGCTTGAGTATATTGTATTCTGTAAAATTCTTGTTATTTAATATTCTTATCATTTGAGAGCAAGCAGCTCTATTAGGTTCCAGTTAAACTCTACAATCTTTTTCTCCAGCTACATAGAGGCCTATGTAATGATGTTATTGTTCGTGTTTATCATCGAATTGGGATTCACTCTGGAGCAGTTTTTCAGAGATAGTTAGCCACATGGGAGGAGATTGCCTGTCTCTCTCATGGACCAGCTGGTGGATTCAAACCATTCTCCTTTTGGGTTGACAGTGCAATTCCTTACCACTAAGTCAGAAAAAGTCCTTTGCATATAAAATGGGCTCTCTAAAACGTGAGAAACTTGCTCTCACATTGCTATGCCAATGCTTTGATGATCTCAGCAGCTGAGTGTTCGTTCAATTCTGTGCCTCTCTCACAATAGGCACAAGAAGTTGTCATGTCAAGAAAAAGTATTAAAAAGCTGCAGATACATCCCCAAACCAAGTAAAGAGAATTTATGATTGAATGTCACTGCCGAATAATAACATAAATCTCATATGACAGGAGGAAGAGATAAACTAAAAGAAGTCTCATTTGTGTTTTTAATTTTTTTTTACCAGATGATTTTGAAGCAACTTGAACAGTATTTCTTTACATCTGCTCCTAAGCTCAGAGATGCTTTGCTAATGAGTCTTTGATAACATATTTAATTAACATTTTGGGGTACATATCAAGGATTTTGAAGCTCCATATCACGTCCTTTGGGCATGTGGTGTGAAGGTTCCAGGCCTTGGAGAAGGATATCATGCTTGGAAGAGCAGAGCAGGAGAGGAAGACCTCGAATGACATGGGGCAATGGGATTAGATGTGTCAGAGTCAGTGAGACTGCCTCAGGGTAGGGTAGGCTTCAGGGTTATTGTATAGAGAGTTGCTAAGGGTCTCAAGTGACTTGATGGCATTTAAAACAATGACAACGCAACATGCTTATTTGAGGTTCTAACCCTCACATGTGAAAACTGAGTATGCAGTTTTACTTGAAGGGGAAAAAATGAACCAGTCACTGGCATTTAGAGTGTGGAATTATTCCGTCACTGTGTGGTAATGTCACTTTTTGTTTATGGAGAAAAGACTAGAGAAATTAGAGGAGTCGGATTCTATGGAAATTTCCTGATGGAAAAAGATGATCAAAATGGGAAGGGCTCAGCAGGCATATAAATTTCCTGGATCTTTAAGCTAATGGATGACATAACACATAATGAAAATCACTAATTGTTGCTACAGTTTACAGAGAAGCTGTACTATTCACATTTTTTAACCCTGGATATATTAATATATATCTATAAAATTTAATCTTGTGATGATTATTTAAATCTGTCACTATTC
The DNA here is from genome assembly GCF_000299155.1 of Elephantulus edwardii. Taxonomy (NCBI): domain Eukaryota; kingdom Metazoa; phylum Chordata; class Mammalia; order Macroscelidea; family Macroscelididae; genus Elephantulus; species Elephantulus edwardii. The sequence goes on along the minus strand of NW_006399897.1, from coordinate 2,163,546 downwards.
CCATATGCATAGAATTTGGTTTACTAAAATTAAACATGAAGGTAACTATTTTTCCTGGGCTGTTATCAGTGTTTCCATTTAACTCATAATTCTACTAATTTTGTGTGAACCCAATTAGTTCTTTGAGAAATTAGAAGACCTTGGAAAATGATATAATTTGCTTTGTTTTTCAAATTTTAACTTTGTATTCTACATTTGCATACATTAATTAAAACACAGGAGCTGGAATCTGATGTGCAAGAGTATGAAATGAAAGCATAGAATGATTAATCCAATTTATTTATCTTTCCAAAATTATTAATGGAATATTTAGGACCCCAAACTATAGAAATATTAAGGTGCAGTCCCTAGCTTCAAGAGGCATGTAGACTTATTCCTTCATAATAGAATATAGTTTTCATAGCTTGATTCTAGCTTTAAATCAGAATACTAAAGAACTTAGAATCTTTAGTTAAAAGTAATTGTGACTTTTTATACCAATTGAGGAAGCAATTTTTATTTATGTGGCCAGCTATAATGTAGGAATTAAATACATGAAAAGAAGATAAGGCAAAGTCTGTGCACAGAAGAATCACATAGAACAATGAATGATTTTAAAATAAATAACTATATAAAAATGTGAATACCATAATTATGAAAAGCAATACAGTTTATGAAGAACCAGTACTAAATTATATGTGATTGTTATTGTTATGTACCATTTAGTCACCTGCAACTCATAGTGACCCTATGTACAATAGCTCTGAAGTCTTCCCTGCCTGAGCCCATCTTACTGACTCTGACACACCTACTCTCATTGCCGTAGTTACTGTATCAATGTATCTCATCCAGGGTCTTCCTCTCCTATGCTGTCCCTCCACTCCTCCAAGCATGATGTCCTTCTCCAAGGATTGGTTCCTCCTGGTCACATGTGCAATGTACATGAAACAGAACTTCAAAAGCAGCCTCCAAGGAGAAACTTGGTTTCACTCTTTCCAAGACAGAAATATTTGTTTTCTTGGCATTCCATGGCATGTTCAATACTCTTTTGCAGCATCATGACTCAAAAGCAAAAATTATTCTTCTGTCATCATTAGTATGACCACTGATTCTTCTTCCAGTCACCCATTTTCCTGTCACTCACAATGTACTTCAAGATGAATCTAGAAATTACTTTTATATATAAGCAATGGTATGTCTCTGGAGACTAAGGTGCGTCTGATACAGGCCATGGTCTTTGCAATCACTTGTTATGCATTGGAGAGTTGGACAATTACTAAGGAGGATAGAAGGAGAATTGATGCCTTTGAGCTGTGGTGCTGGAGAAGAGTATTGAATGTACCATGGACTGCCAAGAAAACAAACAGATTCAATCTGGAGAGGGTTAAACCAGGCTACTCCTTGGAGGCAAGGATTCTGGGGCTTCATCTGACGTACTCTGGACATGTTGTAAGGAGGTCCTTGGCGAGGGACATCATGCTTGGTAGGGTGGAGGGACAGTGCAGGAGGGGAAGACCCTCTATGAGGTGGATTGATTCAGTAACTTAGGTAATCGGGATGGGTGTGTCAGAGGCAGTGTCATTGGCACAGGATAGAGAAGGGTTTAGGGCTCTTGTACATAGGATCGCTATGAGTCATAAACAACTCAACGGCACATAACAACAACATCCTTAATAGTTGTCCAGCTCTCTGATGCATAGCAAAATAATTGTGAAGTAAGGTGTGTCAGGTACGCCTTAGCCTCTAGTCTGACATTGCTGTTTCTCAGTACTCTGGAGAGGTCTCTGACAGTAGATTTATCTAATGCAATTTGTCTTTTAATTTCCTGATTACTGATGCCAAGAGTGTTGCCAAGCAACCTATAACAGTTAACCTCAATCACTTCTTCATCTGTCTTGGTGCCGCCAATTGGCTCAGTGGTGAAAAAATCTTTGTGTTCCTGATGTTAGCCTCAATGCATATTGTAGACTACAGTCCTTGACCTTCTGCAGCTAGTGCTGCAGGTCTATTTCAGTTTCAATAAGCAAGGTTGTGCCATCTCCATAAAGTAGGTTGTTGATGAGTCTTCCTCCAATCCTGATGCTACGTTCCTTCTCATAAAGATCACCCTCTTGAATAATCTGCTCTAGATATAAATTGAAAAGGTATGGAGACAGGATGCATCCCTAACGACCCCTTTCCTAATTATGAACCATGCGGTATTTCCCGGCCTTGTTCTGAGGACTGCTTCCTGGTCCAAGTATAGATTCCACATAAACATGATCAAATGTTCTGGGGTTCTCATTCTGCTAAATTGTATGGAAAGAATAATTTCACACTAATATATAAATAAGACAACTTGAAATTTTAGTTTCTAGTATGTGTTCTTATGTTTAAAGACCCCTGGTGGCATTAAGCATTACATGTTTGGCTGTTAATTGAAAAGAAGGCAGTTTGAGAAGTCACCCTGTGGAAGAAAGATGAGTCAGTCTACTTCTGAAATTGTGAATTACTTCATCTTACTTAGATACACAATCAAAACCCTTGATACCAGCAGTTAAGAGATCATGTGACGTATTGCATTAGAAAAGTCTTCTGTCATGAATCTTGCAAAATTGCTGAGGTACATTGATTTCAGTTTTAAGACTAAAGTTGGCTAGATTAAGGTCATGGTCTTTCCCATTACTTGGAATAAATCTGAGAGCTGAGCAGAATATAAGGATAACAGAAGAACTGATGCCTTTAAACTGCAGTGTTGGAGTAGAATATGAAATATCCTGTGTAAATAAAGGTACATCTTGGAGAAAATTCCTCATAGAGCTCCTTGGAGGTAGAGACAGGAAACTTCATCTCACATATTTGTGTGTGCCATCAAATTGGATCTGACTGGTACAGGAGGAGATTGTTCCTCCTTCTCCAGCAGAGCATCTGGTGGATTCGAACTGCTCACCTCTGAGATTGCAGTGCAGCTTCTTGCCACTAGGCCACCAGAGCATCTCACATATTTGGATATGTTGTTTAAAATGGCTGTTTCTTAGAGAGGGATATCAGGCTTGGAAATGTTTGGATCAGTAAGAGAGAGGAAGACCGTCAATAGGATAGATTGATGCAGTGACTAGAGCAATGATCTCAACTGTATCAGAGGGGATGAGGATGGCACAAGATATAGCCAAGTTTAGATCTGCTGTTCTTAGGGTCACTGTGAATGCCTAACAAGAAATAATTCTGTTAAGATTTTGCAGTCTTGAGAATTTAGTGGTGGGGTGGCCACAGCAACTTTCACTGAAAGCCAAAAGGATGAGTATATCTAGAGGATCAAATCCGGTAGCTTCTCCCTAGTAAAACACAGTAAGTCTCCTCGCATTGAAAATTAAAGCCTTGAAAATCTGATGGAAGGTCAAAATGAACTGGAAACGACTCAGGGCGATGAGCATGAGTGAAACTCAAGGAAGTTGTTTCATAAATAGGTTCCATGGGAGGGGACTGCAGTGTTTGTATTTTTTTTATAAACAATGTTTTACTGTAATTTTGGTGATGATTCACACCGAAATTCCAATTTCCATTTTAGAATTTCTACATCACTTATTCAGTGACATTGGTTACATTTTGCACAGTGCATTTTTCCTGTCTTGTTTTTCTTTCCTTTTCTATAGAAGCATTCTGTCAGTTTGTGTTTTAGTTATATGTCTAGATTTTCTTAATAATAGTTACAACACAAGGTTTAGTTGGTTAGATTCTTTTTTTGTCTTTTTTATGATTAGTTCTTTCATTCCAAAATCATTTGCTGAGAATATATTCTATGCTTGTATTGTGTCAAGTATGATGATTAATACTGCCTTGGAATAGATGATGGAAAGAACTGTTTAAAAGGGATATATGATTAGGCATTATTTGTATGACAACAACCTGTATAAGGGCTGCATAGCAACATGGACTGGGGAAGCAGTGGAGGGGGCAGGAAGGAAATTACACAACAATGAATGACATTTTCTTTTTAAAGTGAACTGTGATGGGGAGTAGGGAGGAAAACATGCAGCAATGAATGAATGAATGAAAATCCAACTTTTCTGTAAACTTTCATTAAAGTCATAATAAAAACAATAAAAGAGGTCTTACAAGTCTATTAAAACACACACACACACACACACACACACACGTATGCACACAAATATATAGGAGGTCTGCAACTCTGGTGGCATAATCTACTGGCATTGCTGCACTGTTAACCCAAAAGCCATAACTTTTTAGAGGTTTGAGTATCATGTCTAATTTAAGTAATTTCGCTTCTTTGTGTTTGAGAGTAATATCAGACTTAAATTGTCACAAGCTTAATTGAAAGACATGCATATTAATATACCCAGAGTTTTAAAAATGTGAATAGAATAGTACAACTTATTTGTCAACCATAGATGCAAATAGTACTTTTCATGTCTGCATTCCTAAATTAGAGGAATACATACTTTGATCAACTAGTCAAGCTTCAGTCTCAGGGACATAATCTACATGCTTAGATCAACTAACTGAAATGGAATCTAAGGATATCAAATGGTAGAAAAACCATTTGGAAAAGTAAACCCTGGACACCACGCGTATATTGGCTGAACATCAATTATGAACGTTTCAATTATCTCTATCATATTAAAAGTATAGGGCCAATACTGAATGAAATTGTAAAAACAAAGTAAAATAAAAGTTAAAAATGTGGATATTATGAATTTACCTCTTGATAAAAATATTAATGTGCATTAACAACATGTGGACTATTAGAAGTAGTCATAATTAAACTCATTTTCAAGTCTTTAAGCCACAAACTAGATATTCGATCAATTTCAAGTATTCCTATAGTGCTTTAGTTTGCTCCCTTTACACTCAAGCAAAAAGCAAAGGATTACAACAATTAATTTTAATACTTAAATATGTATATTTGTTAAAAAATGGCATTCTCTGGGGGTGGGAAAAAAATCTTACCATGAACTTAGATGTATTTATGTTTACAAGGACGATTCAACAGCCTGGGAATCTTTGAACAAGGTCACTTGTTTACATCGATAAGGCACTTGTTTACTGTGATGTAATGAGCTTTCTGCACTGGAATGCAACTCCTTTTAGACGCTCAGACAAAGAGAAGTGTGTATTAGAAGAGCTCTTCAGTTTCCACCATAAAGTGAACTCTCTGCCAAATTTCTGGAAGAATAGAAGGCTTCCAACAGTAATCTCTTGACCGGGATAAGTGGATCTAAGCAGAGTTCATGACAAAAATAATGAATACCAGAAAGTGTTTTATTTACAAGCAACATATGTAATATGTCGAGATTCTTTTATGCTTGAATAAATAAGGTCAATGTTTTATTTTCAGCCTTGTATACAAACATCTTAAGGACTAAATAAAATGCAACATTTTATGCACTACTTGAAAAGGTATTTACATGTTTAAAATAACCAACGCTATCCTCATAAATGCACTGAAAGTGGTAAGATGACAAAGACTGAAATAGTATCAAAGAGTCATGGGAAACCATATGGAAATAATTTTGTAGATAAAATTAAAAGAGATTCTGCCTCATCAATTTAAGTTTTAATAGAAATATAAAACCAACTCACCATTAAAAGTACATGTTTACACAACGAAGTCTGAATATGTTAAATGGCCTAGTGGTTAGACTGGGTACTGCAGTCCTGAAGGCATGCAATTCAAACTGCCAGCTGTTCCACGGGAGAAAAATGGGCAATCTCCTTTCATGCAGAAAACTTGCTGGCGGGTCAGCCATGGGCCAATTATGACTCGATGATATCTAACAATACCAACAGATATATAGTATAATAAAGTAAATTAATAGAACATAATTATTTGCATCTGAGAATATCCAATCACAGAAACATTGTATTATTGTATTGTTCCGATGGTTCTGTAAACAACCAAATTAAGGTCTCAGGCTGGCCAAATATAAACAAGGAGAAGAAGGAACAAAAATTCCAAAACATGACATATTTGATTACTTTAATGTTTTACTTCATTAAACTTAAGCAATTACACTGCAATTCTCCCAGAGTTGCCATATTTGGTGCCTAGACTTTTGAGGTAGTCCTAGTATCCCCACCTTGTTTGATCTTCTCACCATGTAATCTTGAATTGTGACTTAAGCAATTTTACAAATAATTATAAAAGCTTATCTATAGGAGATTCTCTCTTCCCAGCTTTAACAAAGTCTACAGTCATAGAGGAATATCAAGGGTTGATAAAGCATGGATGTTACAAGGCAGAAAGAAATGAGGACAACCTCTGACCAACAATCAACAGCAAGAAAATTACTTTAGTCCAATGACTGTGAAGAAACACAGTCAGTCAACAATCAAACGAATGTGAAAACATCCCTCTCCAGTCATATGGTACAGAAGAGTTTCCAGTCCAATCCAGCACCCTGGCAGCAACTTTGCAGAGGACTCTTTTACTGTACCCAAGTCTTTAAAAGACAGAATCTATGAGGAAATGAATTTCTATTATTTTCATTGTTATTGGTGATAACATTATACTATTGTTATTGTTGTTATTAGGCGCCATCGAGGCATAGATCACTCACAGTGACCCTTTGAAGGAAAGACCTGTGCTTTGTTCATAGAGTTTCTGGAGGCAAACCATTTTGAAAGTGGATGCCACTCCTCCTTTCAAGCTTATTTTAATAAGGAAGCTCCACCAAACACTGTGCACTATGGATAACCATTATCACATTTGACACATCAGTGTCACAGTGTTTAGCATCACAGAAACCACAAGTTACCTCTGTATAGCAATGCACAGATCAGTGTTATACAACTTAGAAGAATGTTTGACAAAAAACAATTTAAGCAAAGCTCCTGTAGAACCCAGCTCCTGTAGATGGCTTTCAAGATGGATTCCAGCCTCATGCGCCAACCAAAAGGCAAATTAACTAGGAGGCTGTATCCCCTCACTCCCCTTAACAAATCAACTTTCCACCCTAATGTTCATCAATCTCAGCCAATAGACTAAGAAATTATTAATAATAAAAAATTGAATAGGCTGTTGCTTTCAGTTGAAATTCAGTAATTCACTTAAAAGTTCCAGGTTTCAAAGAAAGAGATGACCCTCACCGTGATGGAATGACAAATATAGGAACTGCCACAATGGGCTGTAACAGAGGCTGTGAAGCTCACAGTGTCAATCAGGGTTTTGTTATGTTGTGCATGAGATTGGACTAGCTGGTGTTGCTTCAGCTGTACCTAGCAATAGATCCAATAAAAGTTATTTCACAGGATGACCATTGTAATATATGGTGTGACTCTCTGTTCAACTCTTTTCCAAAATAACCACACCTGGGAGCATCAATAATGAGTTTATTCAGCTTTTTAGAGAAGTAGAAATTTTAAGAATAAAATAAAAGATGTTTATGTCCCTAAAAGAACCAAAAATAAACCTTAAAAAAATAATGCAACCCTTTTAAAATTCAGAACAAAATGTAACTTTAAGTGACATTTGGGATGAACATACATATATTTAACTTCTTGAACATAAATATTTTTAAGTATTTAACTTGTATTCTCAAAATACAGCCAGAAATGCACATTCTAAAGAGGATAAAATTGATGCATGAGACCTTCTGAAGATTAAATATCTATGCAAATCAAAACCATTTTCCAATAGGGTAAAAAGAAAACCTACAAACTTGGAACAAACATTTTTTAATTCCATCTCAGACAAGAGTCTTATAACAAAAGTTACAGAATACTCCTGGGCCTCCACAAAAAAAAAATAAAGAGTGATAACCCAATTATAAAATGGACAAAGACATGAAAAGAATTTACACAGAGGAAGATACTCAAATGGCAAACAGACACATGAAGAAATCCTCCAAATCACTGGCAATAAGAGAGATGCAAATCAAAACCACAATGAGGTACCATCTCAGTTCAGTAAGTGTGGAAAAGATTAACAGGGCAGCAAGTAATAGATGCTGGAGAGGATGTGTTTTAAAAGGAACTCTTCTACTTTGTTGGTGGGATTGTAAAATGGTGCAACCATTCTGGAAGGCAGTTTGGCACTTCAAAAAGCTGAACATAGAAATTCCATATGACCCAGCTATTCCACTACTTGGAATATATCCTAAGAATATGAGAACTGAGGCACAAACAGATTTTTACACCAATGTTCATTGCAGCATTATTTGCTATCACAAGAATATTGAAACAGTACAAATGGCCAACCACAAATGAATGGATTGAGAAATCATGGAACATTCACTTAATGGAATACTATGCAGCACACAGGAACAGTAGCTTTGTAAATTATTACCTAACTTGGGAGAGACTGGAGAGCATTATGCTGAGTGAACTAACTGAGTCACATAAGAATAAATATTGTATAAAAACTTTATTTTAGAATGAGTATAAGGATCCAGGAGGGGTGGGAGAGGCTGGAAGCAGAGGGATGTGGATGTGCAGGGGGACGAGGGGATTAATCATTGGGTTGTACATGGGTGGGGGTGAGGGAAATTGAAAGAATTTGTTCAAATTTGTATTTAAATTTTGTAAATAAACTACTAGAAAAAAAGCAAAAAAACCCTTATATTCTCAAATACTTGAAAATATAAAAAGCATTAAAGGGCTTGTGTATTCCCTAAAAATATTTTAAAAGCTAATGTTAGATGGATCTTGGCTGAAAGCAGGGA